>NC_134354.1:418254985-418342517 GCF_048569485.1 Anomaloglossus baeobatrachus | reverse complement strand
AAAACACAGCCATGAATAAAGAATGGTACCAGAATGTCCTCCAAGAGCAACTTCTCCCAACTGTCCAAGAGCAGTTTGGCGCCCAACAATGCCTTTTTCAGCATGATGGAGCACCTTGCCATAAAGCAAAGGTGATCACTAAATGGTTCATGGAACAAAACATAGAGATTTTGGGTCCATGGCCTGGAAACTCCCCAGATATTAATCCCATTGAGAACTTGTGGGCAATCATCAAGAGACGGGTGGACAAACCAAAAACCAACAAATTCTGGCAAAATGCAACCATTGCTTATGTTAGAATGGACAGCTATCAGTCAGGATTTGGTCCAGAAGTTGATAGAGAGCATGCCAGGGAGAATTGCAGAGGTCCTGAAGAAGAAGGGTCAACACTGCAAATATTGACTTGCTGCATTAACTCATTCTAACTGTCAATATAACTTTTTGGTACTCATAATATGATTGCAATTATATTTCTGTATGTGATGTAAACATCAGACAAACACAATTAAAAACCAGAGGGCAACAGATCATGTGAAAATATAATTTTGGTGTCATTCTCAAAACTTTTGGCCATGACTGTAGTGTTAAGAAGATAGCAAAGCATTTTCAAGTTGCCCTTTCCTCAGTTTGAAATATTATTAAGAAATGGCAGATAACAGGAACAGTGGAGATTAAGATAAGGTCTGGAAGACCAAGCTAAATGTCTGTGAAAGCTGCTTATAGGATTGCTAGTTCACAATACCAGTAATTTTGATTAGGCGTGCCCAAACGTTTGCATGCCACAGTAGTGAATATTACATAGGCATAAAATGGAAACTTGGTGGGGACACCCTCTCCCAACATTGATTTGTAACCTTATCTAACCACTTGCAACTACAGTGGAACCTTGGATTAAGAGTAACTTGGTTTGAGAGCGTTTTGCAAGAAAAGCAAAGCTTTTTAAAAATTTGTAACTTGGTTTAAGAGCAATGCTTTGCAATAAGAGCAAATACTCACCGTGCACACTCCGGTTCTGTCCTTTCACCACGTTCTGACCCGCTCTGGAGGTAACTTTCTGTACATATGTACTGTATACTGTATACGATTGTATAGTACAGTATATACGATATAGCATATCTATCAATTTGGATTTGTAGATACAGTATTGTACTTTCTGCTAACCTGTACAGCACATTGCTTGTACAGTAATCTAATTGTCTGTGCAGTATTCCCACCCCACATTTGGCTTGGCTCTGCCCTTATTTTGGGGAGAATAGATTTGGGGTGTTTTTTTGTGTATTGTACTAGAATAAAGGTTGTCATATTTATACACCATTTTCCTCTCTCTATAGTACCTCCCGCACAACATCAATTCTATTGTAAGTTAACGTGCAGTTTAATTTGCTTTGTTTTTTTACTGTACTGTAGAGTATTTTGTATTAGTGTAATGGAATAATGGTATATGAATACAGTACATTATTTTGTATTACTGTAATAAGTTTATATAAATACAGTGAATATTTTTGGGTTGTGGAACGAATGGTCTGCTTTTCCATTATTACCTATGGGAAAATTCGCTTTGATATAAGAGTAACTTGGTTTAAGAGCTCACTCCCGGAACCAATTATGCTCATAATCCAAGGTTTCACTGTAATGCTGTAATGCCTTTCTCTATACCCCTTGTCTCAAAACAACTGTATTAGAAATATATTGATAAGCACTGGTGTAGAGAATGCTCTCTGGGCTTAATACATCAGCAGCTGCATTGTAGTTTGTTACAAAGTATCAGTTTCAATGCAAGCACTTGAGCCCATATGTGTAATGCTTTCCCTGGGTGTAATTGTCTAGCAATAGCAAAATACACAGAAAGAGTAGTCTACCTGGCCCACTATAGGAAATAGGCTCTTTTGTTATTTCATACCATTTTTTAAGTCTAGCCAACTTTTATAAGATTCATTAAGATTATTCAAGAAAGCTACAGGAGAATGTCTCCTTTCTTGTACTAGAAGGGTGACATGGAATTGGTCAGGTTGCCAAGAGGACTACTTTGTTTTAATTACAACAAGGTAATGGAAAAGATCCAGCTGAACTCCAACGGATAAATACAAATTCTTTTTTTTTTTCGTCTTAGATTAAAAAACATCCATGTTACATATAATAACACCGGCTTGTACACACTGGTAGATGGCGGATAATTACCAAACTACGCGTTTCGGCGGGACGCCTTCCTCACGTCCCTGTGTGTCCCTGCTCTGAACACACTGATCGTCATTGTGGTATAATAATGAAAATTGTGTTAATATAGGCAATGTTTTTACGTATAATGTGTAAATATGGCCATCTAGTGGCCAGTTTGGGTACTGCTCCCTAGTAAAAAGAATCGGTAGGGAACAGTTCATCTCTGTAGCTCGCCCACAGGAGGAGGAGCCAGCTGCAGGATATAGGCTGACTCCATTTTAGTTTAGTCAGTAAGGAGAACTATGGTATACTGCAGAAAGCTGTATCTGTGGGAGGTATAGGGAGAAGGAGAAGTGTGCAAGCCAATTAGATACCACAGGACAAAGAAAGTGGGTGTCTGTGGCAAAGTCAATTCGACTTGACTAACAGGGTCACCCCAGGGAATCCACATTACTTGAGAAGGACTTCAGTGAGGATGGGAAGAGGGTCACCTCTATTCCTTAGTAATAAGTACCAGGCCTGAACTCTAGTTTCCCGCGTTGTGACTGACTCCAGCGGTACTAGTCCTAGAGTGGAGGTTTGTCATAGACTTGAGCGAACAGGTTGGCCTGGATTCACTAGTAGAAGAGCTGTGTCACATAACTGACGATTACCGTGATACAGAAAGGGTACCTGTGGGTGAGACTAGACCAGAACGCTTATGGACTTTATGACTTTATTGTGTGAAACTGTTTAAGTGTTGAGCCCACAGTGATGATGTGACAGAAATACTGTGTGTAACTATTAGTAAAAGACTGTTGGAAACAAAACTAGAATCTGTGTCTGTGAATTCACAGCTGGAAATCCTGGTCTGCACGAAGGCCTAAACACAGGTATGGCTTGCACACATAAAGACCAAACACCCAACTTGGAACACCGCAGCCCATCCCTTTCCCTTTTCTCATTGGAGGTGGCCGGAGCGCTGACCACCAAAGGAGGACTGCTGAGCAGACTATTGCCTGCGACTACTGCCCCTGCCACCCCCGCGACATTATTCCCAGATAATATATTGAATAGCAAGAAAAAAATGTTTGTGACCTGGAAAAAAATTTTTTGTTCAGATTTCTTTTTAGTTTTCACTGTGCAGTTAAGAAAACATGTTAATTTAAATAAAATTGCTTTGTTTTGGACATTTCTGTTTACTCAGCTTTGCTAATATGTTATTGATTAAGTCATGTACAGATTATATGTGGTTTTTGGGGGGTTTCTGCTGCTGAAATGAACTAAAAATGTATGTGCGTTTTATTATCTGCAGATTATCTTCATCCCATTCAAGTCGATTGGGAATATCAAAAATCAAAGACTAAAACGCATGTTTGTCACAAGGAAATTGACATGTTGCAGTTTTAAAGAACACACAGTAGGTCAGTTTCCGCAGCTTATATAAACACAGTGTGGATGAAATTTCTTTAAATCTCATACACTTTGCTAAAACTATAATATGCTGCGGTTTTTTTGCTCAGTGAATGTATGCAGCATCAACAACTTATCAAATACTCATTGTGTTAGCTTAAAGGGAATCTGTCAGCAGGTTTTTGCTATCTCATCTGAGAGCAGCATGATGTACTGAAGGCAAAGAGATCCTGAATATAACAATGTATCACTTAGATTATTGGGTGAAGTCATTCTCACACAATCAGAATTTTTAGAGTCAGCCATCTAGCAGAGGAGTGAGCCATCCCGCCCACACCAGGCTCTCAATAGAGATTGGACATTGACAGTGAGGTGTCATTCAGAGGAGGGGGCGTGCCAGAATGTCTTGTGCGTGAGATTGTAATCCGAGAAATGATAAGTCCTGCTGCTTACACAAGCATAGCAAATAAACAACAGATCAGACCTTAACAAGACAGACATTCATTCATTAACAAGACAGACATTCATGAATTCTATGTTTTAATCCCTGCATTATGCTGTTTTCAGGTTACATAGCAAAAACCTGCTGACAGATCCCTTAAACTTAGCTTTTTAGTATGTTTTATTATGTTTTTACAGCAAAGTTGTGTATGTGTATATATATATATATATATATATATATATATATATATATATATATATACCCATTGTATATACAGTGGAACCTTGGATTAAGAGTAACTTGATTTGAGAGCGTTTTGCAAGACAAGCAAAGCTTTTTCAAATTTTGTAACTTGGTTTAAGAGCAATGCTTTGCAATAAGAGCAATTCCCACTATGCACACTCCCGGTTTCGTCCTTTCACCGCGCTCTGACCTGCTCTGGAGGTAACTTTCTGTCCATATGTACTGTATACTGTATGCAAGAAGGGAAAAAGGATTCCAGCATCCACGTCCAATGGTTATATAAAATCGTCTTTATTGAAAACACATTAAAATGAAGATAGAGAATCACATCCTGGGAAACAAAATCCCTATGAGGACAAGGATATGGAGATGGTACGCGTTTCGAGCGATTAGACGCTCTTAGTCCTGATCCATAATGTTGCAACGCATGTCAGGGATTTAAAGGAAAAAGGGGTGTGTAAAAAGGATATGACATCACATCACTGGAAAAAGTCAGACAAATAATGCGTGAGCGGTTATCCATATAAGGCAATACGTAATAAAGTGAACCACATATGAAGAAGATTTTATAAAGAAAAACACATAAAAACATACAAAAAATACGAAAAATGTGTAAACTATGCAAGAGATATAAAAAAATATATATTTTTCTAGTAAACACATTGTTTTGATAACCTTAGTGCGGGATCGCAACACCCTTAGCAAAAACTCGCAAAAAATACATCAAATACACCAAATACATCACTCGCACCAGATCAGATCCTTGCAACTGGCTTTCTGTAGTAGGCTCATACAAATGCGGCCAGAAAGTTTGCGGCCTGTGCAAATATATGCCCAATGTGAAAAAGTAACTTCTAGTGTTACAAAAAAAGAATACAAGTTCAATTCTTTTATTAATTGTGCAACTACTCACGTGATTTATGTCATAACATGTAGTTCATGTAATGTTCAATATGTGGGCAGCACAGGGCGCAGCTTGGATTTCCGAGCATTTGTATGATGCTGGAAACAGAAGCAGCAGGAGTCCATCAGGTGCGTCCCAACATTTTATCTCTATTCATGGAGGTAACAGATAGTTGCAGGGTCAATGCTATAGAGAAAATTGTATTACCACACCGAGGTGGGGATATAGCAAAGATTATGCACAAAAGGGAAGCACAATGGATTTTCTTGTTGGGGACCAGAGCGCCTCTTGGCATGAATTTGAGGGACGAACTCAAAAATATATATTAAAGCACATATAACGAACTTAAAAATTAAATATTTATTGTATGGTAAATGATAGATAGTTTTGTCAATTTTTGTCTCTATTTCCTGCTAAGATGCGCTCTATATGTTCATACATATATTTCTTGTCCACATGCTTACATATTTATGTGTCCATTCTTTACAAATTGGATGACTATGCATGAGGCATATGTGTCTACATATGTATACACGTATCCGTATTCATTTCTGTTATATTTTTTCATGTTTTCATTTTTTAGGAAAACACATATGGTTAATGCACGTGTGTCCATATGCTCTATACAATTGTATTTATGTTTTTTCATTTTATTTTTTTTTTCAGTTTCTGATGTTAATTTTTATATTTGTTTCTTGAGATACATTAGAGTTCCATATGGGATTTCACATGTATTGGAGACATTTGGAATATGACCCATTTTTTTCATTCCTATACGGATACATGCGGTTTTTTTTTTCTCTAAGAGTGTTGCGATCCCGCACTAAGTTTATCAAAACAATGTGTTTACTAGAAAAATATATATTTTTTTATATCTCTTGCATAGTTTACACATTTTTTGTATTTTTTGTATGTTTTTATGTGTTTTTCTTTATACCATCTTCTTCATATGTGGTTCACTTTATTACGTATTGCCTTATATGGATAACCGCTCACGCATTATTTGTCTGACTTTTTCCAGTGATGTGATGTCATATCCTTTTTACACACCCCTTTTTCCTTTAAATCCCTGACATGCGTTGCAACATTATGGATCAGGACTAAAGGGGGCTTTACACGCTACGATATCGTTAATGTTTTATCTTTGGGGTCACGTTGTTAGTGACGCACATCCGGCGTCATTAACGATATCGCAGCGTGTGACACTTACCAGCGACCTTAAGCGACCTCAAAAATGGTGAAAATCATTCACCATGCAGAGGTCGTCCCAAAACCAAAAATCGGTAATGGTTGATTATCGATGTGGTTCATCGCTCCTGCGGCAGCACACATCGCTGTGTGTGACACCGCAGGATTGAGGAACCTCTCCTTACCTGCCGCCGGTCGCAATGCGGAAGGAAGGAGGTGGGCGGGATGTTACGTCCCGCTCATCTCCGTCCCTCTGCTTTGATTGGCCGACCGCTTAGTGACGTCGCGGTGACGTCGCTGTGATGCCGAACGTCCCTCCCCCTTGAGGGAGGGATTGTTCGGCAGTCACAGCGACGACCCGACCAGGTAAGTGCGTGTGACGCTGCTGCAGCGATAATGTTCGCTGCAGCAGTGATCACACGAAATCGCATGCACGACGGGGGCGGGTGCTTTTGCGTACGATATCGCTAGCAATTGCTAGCGATAGCGTAGCGTGTAAAGCCCGCTTAAGAGTGTCTAATCGCTCGAAACGCATACCATCTGCATATCCTTGTCCTCATAGGGATTTTATTTCCCAGGATGTGATTCTCTATCTTCATTTTAATCTTTTTTCAATAAAGAAGATTTTATATAACCATTGGACGTGGATGCTGGAATCCTTTTTCCCTTCTTGGAATCCATAGCCTGGCCGGTCTATCTTTCCCGTGCACCTGTCCTCCAATTGGGTCTCCATCAGACTGGGTGAGCTGAACTTTTTCTTCCTTCCTTGATTGTATACTGTATACAGTATACCATTGAACAGTGCAGTATATACTATATAGCATGTCTATCAATTTGCATTTGTGGATACAATATTGTATTTTCTTTCTTCTAACCAGAACAGCACATTGCTTATACTGTACCTCCCGCACACCAACAATTCTATTGTAAGCTCAAGTGCAGTTTAATTTCTTTTACAGGTTTTTTACTGTATTATACACTATTTTCTATCAGTGTACTGTAATAATGTTATATGAATACAGGACATTAGTTTGTATAACTGTAATAAGTTTGTATAAATACAGTAAATATTTTTGGGTTGTGGAACGAATTGTTTGCGTTTCAATTATTTCCTATGGGAAAATTCACTTTGATATAAGAGCAACTTGGTTTAAGAGCCCACTCCCGGAACCAATTATGCTCGTAATGAAAGGTTCCACTTCATATATACATATATATATACACATATATATATATATATATATATATATATACATTACATATAAAGTGCTTTTTTGTAAAAAAATATTTGCTGGTATGCATCTCTGAGGTGAGGAGTGGGGGGGGCTGTCAGGCGACATTGAGGAGCAGGGGGGGGGGGTGCCGGTGCCAGTGGAGAGAATGGACGATCATGTGAGCACAATTATGAGGGCTGTATGCTTGTGGCCACTTTCTGATTTCAGGTTCCAGCCTCAGTCAATTCATTTTCATTGAACTTGTCTGTTCAGCATGTGACCACATCTATGTAAATCGCATACTTTCATAACCTCACACTCTCACCGCCGGCACTAGAGAATCCTGACAGCGTACAGTGTGCGCACTGTGAGAATTCAGAAGGCTGCAGTCAGAGTGACACAAGGAGTGACTGCAGACTCATCACAAATTTGGACAACCCCTTTAATCAGGGGTGGGGAACCTCCGGCTCGCGGGCCGCATGCGGCCCACCATGACCTTTTATGCGGCCCCCGGGCAGATTCCCGGGGGTGGCAGTCCTCCGTGGTCTTACTGGCCGCCGGCCCTTTAAGTCTTCACATGTGCTGCTTGCGCGCACCAATGAGCTCTTTCGCTGGCAGGTGCCAGCATGCTCAGGACTGACTTTGTGGGCGGGTTTAGCGCTCTGCGCTTCCGTCCCACAGCAGCTTCACTGTTTACAACATTGTGTCGCCCACTCTCTGCCCCTTCTCCGGTGCAGCGTGCAGCTCCAAGTGCTGTGTGCTGCCGCTCCCCGGCGCTGTGTGCGCCCGCTCTCTGCCCAGCGATGTGGATCACCCCCACTGTTGAGTTCTCTCCAGTGCTCCGTACCACCCCAAGTGCAGTGTACCCCCTAGTGACGTCTGTGCTCTGCAAGTGGTGTCTGTGCCCCCCAGTCTCCTCCTAGTGATGTCTGTGTGCCCCCCAATCTCCTCCTAGTGATGTCTGTGTGCCCCCCCCTTAGTGATGTCTATGTGCCCCCCCCTTAGTGATGTCTGTGTGCCCCCCCTTAGTGATGTCTGTGTGCCCCCCCCTTAGTGATGTCTGTGTGCCCCCCTCTTAGTGGTCTGTGTGCCCCCCCCTTAGTGATGTCTGTGCCCCCCCTTAGTGATGTCTGTGTGCCCTCCCTTAGTGATGTCTGTGTCCCCCCCCCTTAGTGATGTCTGTGTGCCCCCTCCTTAGTGATGTCTGTGTGCCCCCCCTTAGTGATGTCTGTGTGCCCCCCCCTTAGTGATGTCTGTGTGCCCCCCCTTAGTGATGTCTGTGTGCCCCCCCTTAGTGATGCTTGTGTGCCCCCCCTTAGTGATGTCTGTGTGCCCCCCCTTAGTGATGTCTGTGTGCCGCCCCCTAGTGATGCCTGTGCCCACCTAGTGATGTCCGTGCCCCCCCTAGTGCTCTCTGTGCCGCCCTAGTGATGTCCGTGCCCCCGCAGTGCCGTCTGTGCCCCACAGCAATGCTTATGCCTCCCTGTGACCTAGTAATGTGTGTTCCTCAGCATCTCCTATTATGTATATGCTCCCAGCCCCTCCTGTCATGGATATGCCCCAGCGTCTCCTGTGATGTGTATGCCCCAACCCCTCCTGTGATATATACGTCACACACTGGGGTATATACATCACATTGGAGATGCTGGGGCTGTACATATCAAAGCAGGGGCTGGGGGCATATACCTCACAGGAGGGGCTGTGCGCATATCCCTCACAGGAGGGGCTGTGCGCATATACCTCACAGGAGGGGCTGTGCGCATATACCTCACAGGAGGGGCTGGGCGCATATACATCACAGGAGGGGGCTGGAGGCATATACATGTCCCAGCCCCTCGTGTGATGTATGTGCCCCCAGTGTCTTCTGTGATGTATATACAGCAGTCCCAGAGTCTCCTATGTAATCTATATGCCAACAGCCCCTTCAGTCATGTATTTGTCTCTTGTGATTTATATACTCCAGTCCCTGTGTCTGTTGTGTGATGTATATAGTCTACCAATCTTATTATCACAAAGAGTTGCCTGCGCTCCAGACCGTGACAAACCTGGAAAAGAGAGAAGCAACATAAGTATCACCGAATATCACAGCCGCACAAAAGAGAACCAGCTCCGGCCATCACAATAGGGGTGAGTTAATTAACTGTTTGACCAAATATAGTTGGTTCATTTTCACATTGATAATTTTGTGCGGCCCCCGAAGGTTGGCAGAAATTTCCAAATGGCCTCCGGCAGTAAAAAGGTTCCCCACCCCTGCCTTTAATGTTCCTAACAACATAAATAAAAACATAGTAACCCTTAACTTGTCAGACGGCACAAGACTTTATTAAAGAGATTGTCCACTACTTTAACATTAATGACCTTTCCTTAAAAATGGGGTCACTCGTGTGGGGTTTCCACTGTTTAGGCACATCAGAAGTTGCCAAACACACCATGAAGTCCACTATGGATTCCAGACAATTTTGCATTCCAAAAGTCAAATGGTGCTCCTTCCCTTCCAAACCTTGCCGTTCACCAAAACAGTAGAATTCCACCACATATTGGGTATGCATATGCATGATAAATTACACAACAAATTGTACAGTGCATTTTCTCCTGTTTGGGTATAAAGTAACATTTTTGTTGGCAAAAGTAAAATTTTAAATTTTTCCTTTCACATTGGTTTAATTCCTCTGAAGCACCTCAATGGTTAATAAACTTCTTTAATGTGGTTTTGAGCACTTTGAGGGGTGCAGTTTTTACAATGGTGTCACTTTTGGGTATTTTCTCTCACATAGACCTCACAATATGTCATGTAAAAACAATCTCAGGATCACTGGGATTCGTTAAAGCATTCTAGAGCTATTTCCTCATAAAATGACAATAGTCAGAATTGAAAAAATTGGCCAGGTCAGGAAGGGTTTTGGTGAAGGCGTTATGCGCATGAGCAATGAGATCTGCACATAGTTTAGGCCAGTGCTTTTTTTGTAAAAAAATTATTTGCTGGTACGCATCTCTGAGGCGAGGAGCGGGAGGGGGGGGATTTGGGGGCTGCGGCGGGGTGTGCCGGTGCCAGTGGAGAGAGTGGACGATCATGTGAGCAGCACAAGTATGAGATTTGTATACTTCTGGCCACATTCTGGTTTGATGTGTCCAGCCTCAGTCAATTAATTTTCATTGAGCATGTCTGTTCAGCACGTGACCACATCTATGTAAATCGCATACTTGCAGCTTCATAACCTCCCACTCTCACCACCGGCACCAGAGAATCCTGACAGCGTGCAGAGTGCACACTGTGAGAATTCAGAAAGCTGCAGTCACAGAGTGACACACAGAGTGACTGCAGACTCATCACAAATTTGGACAACCCCTTTACTGCTCGTAACAACATAAATAAAAACATAGTAACCCTTAACTTGCCAGACGGCACAAGACTTTATTAAAGAGATTTTCCACTACTTTAACATTAATGACCTTTCCTTAGGATAGGTCACAAATGTCTGACTGGTCGGGGTCCGGCACCTGGCAACCCCGCCAATTCCCTACTCCAGGTGTCGGTGGTGGCAGGTGGCCGGAAGTGCTCAGTTCTGGATCTGCTTCGTCTTCTGATAGTGGGAGCAGTCTTCTATTAAAATCAATGGGGTGGATGTGCAGTACCCGGCCGCGGATACCATCAGAGGACGGACCAGATCCAGAAATAAGCATTTCCGGCCACCTGCACCATAATCAGCTGATCAGTGGGGGTCCCATTGTGCTCACATCAGAAGCAATGTGCAAAAGGGACCAAGGCCTAATGATAAGACATAGTCAGTATCACAAATAAACATTTACATTCAGGTACCTTATAGATGATGTTGTCTCTAGTCATTTCTTTCTATTCTCATCTTGTCCTGACGCAATGATGCCTTTTCACATTCACATCTCATCTCTGCAGATTTCCATCTTCTCCGGTCTTCTGCAGCACATCCCGACACGATGCCCCTAAAAGTAGCAGAATGATTATAATACTTCTACTTAAAAATATCTTCCCTACACTGTGCCCCAGAATAATTAATGGCCCCTCAGAGTGTTCTCTGCACAAAATATGACTCACACTGTCACTTTTATGGTACATGGCCTACATATTCCCTCTTTCCAAACTGAGCCTACTGTTTACAGTGTCCTTTACATTGTGTCCCCTTATACTGCCCAGTCTTTATACTGTGCCCTCATCACACTCCCCCTCCTTGCTATAACCTCACACTGTCATCCCATTCTGCCCCCTCTCCATACCACTCCCCTCTACTACTCAGTCTTTATTCTGTGCCCCTCACATTCTTCTCATCCCTGTCTCCTCACTACCTCCTTTGTGTCCATATACTTTTCCACCTCACTCCCCATCCTGCCCACTAGCTCCTCATACCATGTCACTCTTTATTCTGTGCCCTCAAAATTTCTTTCCAGTTTGCTCCACATCCTCTCTGTCCCCATGCATGAAACCTCATCCTCTCTGTCCCCATGCATCACCCCTCATCCTCTGTCCCAATGCATCACCCCTCATCCTCTGTCCCCATGCATGAAACCTCATCCTCTCTCTCCCCATGCATGAAACCTCATCCTCTCTCTCCATACTGTGTCCAAAGATACTTCCCCCTCCCCATCCTCTCTTCCCACCATACTCTGTGCACAGTTCCCTCCCCCACCCATACTGTGTATATACATATTGCCCCCTCCCCACCCTCTGTCCCCCCAATGTGTGTCCACAGATGGTTCCCATTCCCCACCCTCTGTCCCCCCATAGTGTGTCCAGATAGTTCCCTCCCTCACCCTCTCTCCCCCATACTGTTTAATAAATACTCCCCTCTTTCCCATAATGTTCCTCCTCAATGTCTTCTTCAGCTCCACAGTGGAGCACTTATCAGCGTTTCTCTGCCTCCTCCGCGCTGCAGTGCTGGCTTCCGGGTCAGCAGTCTGAGCAGCTGACCTGATCACATGAAAGCAGGGATCATTGCTTTAATTGTCCTCGCGTCTGACAGATGCAAGGACAATTAAGCAGTGGGAGCCGCTGCACTTTCTATGAGTGCGGCTGTCAGCGTGACAGCCACTCTCAGAGAATAGCCGACTCCCACCCCGGCAGACTTCCACACCGCCGCATCAAGCAGCCCGACAGCGCAACGCCAGCTCCCCCTAGAGACACCTCTGGCTTGTGCCTCCGCTCCACATGGCTAATTTGTATAGTTTACAAATTAGCCATGCGGACAGAGCCAGAGGCGCTCTTCAGATTTTCTGGTACGCCGTATCGGCGCGTACCACTGCAAAAAAAGCACTGTATATATATATATATAGATATATATATCTATATATATAATTGCCTTATTCTGTCTGTCTGTCTGTCTGTCTGTCTGTCTGTCTATCTGTCTGTCTGTCTGTCTGTCATGCTCCGAAATTGTGTCCTTACGGTGACACAAAGCTGATTGGCCGCTGGGCTCGCCATGGCCCCGCCCCCCACACGGATTGGCCTCTCGCCCCGGCTCTCTGCAGGCCCCGCCCCCCTCACGCAATGCACGCTCGCTCTGGCCCAACTGACACGGAGTCCCGATTCCCAGGTGAGTACACACACACATCAGATCACACTCACTCTCACACTCACTCTCACACACACCTCACACATCACAACATGCTGGGATATCGCTTGCTTCTACACCGGCTCCGTCAGGATCCCGGCAGCGCCAGACATAACCTTGCGATGCTGGGATCTTGACGGAGGCCGTGAAAGCTGGTAACCATTATACACATCGGGTAACTAAGGTCCCTTAGTTACCCGATGTGTATCATAGTTACCAGTGTACACCGGCTCACACTCACTCTCACACACACCTCACACACACATCACATCGCATCCACACATCAAGGTCCTGCAGCTGCGGAACATACACACACATAACAGCACACACACACACACATACACACACAAATCAGATCACACTCACACACACCTCACACATCACATCGCATCCAAATACTCACAACATCCTGGGATATCGCTTGCTTCTCGGCGGCGATACTGTGCTGTTGTGAGCTTCCAGGACCTGCCGGGGGATCACATGGCCAGAAGCATGTGATATCCCCGGATGTTGTGAGTATCAGCGCGTATGTGCAATATCGTCAGTGTGTGTGTCTTTGTGTGTGAGTGTATGCGATCGGGTGTGTGTGAGTGTATGCGATCGGGTGGGTGTGAGTGTATGCGATCGGGTCGGGGTGTGTGGGTGTGTGTGAGTGTATGCGATCGGGTGTGTGTGAGTGTATGCGATCGGGTGTGTGTGAGTGTATGCGATCGGGTGTGTGTGAGTGTATGCGATCGGGTGGGTGTGAGTGTATGCGATCGGGTGGGTGTGTGTGGGTGTGTGTGAGTGTATGCGATCGGATCTGTGAGTGTCGGCAGAGGAGCACGGCGTGCTGGAGGAGGCTGAGAGGAGAGAGGCTGAACCTCGGGAAGGCTGGGATGGGGAGGCTGATGCTGGAGACGGAGAGGCTGATGCTGGCGCAGAATGGCGGATGGAGCACCTTTGGGAGTGCGCAGCATGGCGGATGGAGCACGTTTGGGAGTGCGCAGCATGGCGGATGGAGCACGTTTGGGAGTGCGCAGCATGGCGGATGGAGCACGTTTGGGAGTGCGCAGCATGGCGGATGGAGCACGTTTGGGAGTGCGCAGCATGGCGGATGGAGCACGTTTGGAAATGCGCAGCATGGCGGATGGAGCACGTTTGGGAGTGCGCAGCATGGGGGATGCAGCACGATGGGGAGTGCGGAGTATGGCGGATGGAGCACGTTTGGGAGTGCGCAGCATGGAGGATGCAGCACGATGGGGAGTGCGGAGTATGGCGGACGGAGCACGTTTGGGAGTGCGCAGCATGGCGGATGGACCACGTTTGGGAGTGCGCAGCATGGCGGATGGAGCACGTTTGGGAGTGCGCAGCATGGGAGATGGAGCACGATGGGGAGTGCGCAGCATGGCGGATGGAGCACGTTTGGGAGTGCGCAGCATGGGGGATGGAGCACGATGGGGAGTGCGCAGCATGGCGGATGGAGCACGTTTGGGAGTGCGCAGCATGGCGGATGGAGCACGTTTGGGAGTGCGCAGCATGGCGAATGGAGCACGTTTGGGAGTGCGCAGGATGGGAGATGGAGCACGATGGGGGGTGCGCAGCATAGGGGATGGAGCACGTTTGGGAGTGCGCAGCATGGCGGATGGAGCACGTTTGGGAGTGCGCAGCATGGGGGATGGAGCACGTTTGGGAGTGCGCAGCATGGCGGATGGAGCACGTTTGGGAGTGCGCAGCATGGGAGATGGAGCACGATGGGGAGTGCGCAGCATGGCGGATGGAGCACGTTTGGGAGTGCGCAGCATGGGGGATGGAGCACGATGGGGAGTGCGCTGCATGGCGGATGGAGCACGTTTGGGAGTGCGCAGCATGGCGGATGGAGCACGTTTGGGAGTGCGCAGGATGAGAGATGGAGCACGATGGGGGGTGCGCAGCATACGGGATGGAGCACGATGGGGAGTGCGCTGCATGGGGGATGGAGCACGATGGGAAGTGCACACCTCCCCCCAACACACACACATACGCGCGCGCTGCGCGCACTGCACAACACACCACACCACACACACACACTGGGAACCACAAACAACTGCCCTACACAGACACCCACACACACAGACAACGTTGCACACACAAATATACGCACATACCGCACAACACGCACATTGCACAAAACATACCTCCCCCCAAAACACACCACACACACACAACGCTACAGACACACAGCGCTCCACAAACAACGCAACACACAAACAACACCGCTCTCACCCCCCATCACACCCAGACAACATCCAGAACATGTACAGCGCCCTACACAAACACTTGGTAACTACACACAACAACATCTATATATATATATATATATATATATATATATATATATGTATATATATATATATATATATATATATATATAACAAAAATCATACATGAACTACACAATACGTAAATTCTAGAATACCCGATGCGTAGAATCGGGCCACCTTCTAGTATATATATATATATATACTCTGTATATATAAACATATGTTTTACTTACCATGCACTGGCGAAGTCGGAGGAATTTGATACATATATGAAACCAATGGATCCTGTACATCATATTGCAGGATCATCTGAGAGAGTAACAGAAGGGAGAAATAATTATTCACATGTAAATATATTTTTTTTTACTTTGCATCCTTCTATAACTTATGTTAGTGTCAGCCCAATAAAACTTTAGGTTATGTTAAAAAGTACAAATTTATGTTACTTACAGATTTATCATAAATATAAATTTTGATGCAGATTTGCAAAATTTCTACATATGCAACCGGTGAAACCCGCTGTGGAAATATGCAGTATAAGTTGACATGCTGCAAAGTTACAATTCACACTGTGGATTCCACACTGCTGATTTTTTTTGTAGATTGTGGATGAGATTTGGAAACATTTTATTCACTTTGCTACAACTGTAATGCACAGCAATGGCGTAAATTCTAACAGTGACACCTTGAAAAGTTGGCACACAACCAAAATGTGCTAAAAATGTAATATATAAAAGATTCATGAACAACCTCCACGCCTCAGGCGTTAATAGCTTAACTGCTATATGGCATAATGCTACATAGAATGGAAAAATTAGTCAGCATGATACTTCTTGGTACCAGCAATAGAAATAAAATAAATGGTTATAAATATACTAGAAGGTGGCCCGATTCTACGCATCGGGTATTCTAGAATTTACATATTGTGTAGTTAATGTATGATTTTTGTTATATATATATATATATATATATATATATAGATGTTGTTGTGTGTAGTTACCAAGTGTTTGTGTAGGGCGCTGTACATGTTCTGGGTGTTGTCTGGGTGTGGCGGGGGGTGAGAGCGGTGTTGTTTGTGTGTTGCGTTGTGTGTGTTGCGTTGTTTGTGGAGCGCTGTGTGTCTGTAGCGTTGTGTGTGTGTGTTGCGCGGTTTGTGTGGGTGTGGGGTGTGTGTGTGTTTTGGTGGGAGGTATGTTTTGTGCAATGTGTGTGTTGTGCGGTATGTGCGTATATTTGTGTGTGCCGCGGTGTTTGTGTGTTCGGTGTTGTGTGTGTGCGGCGTTGTCTGTGTGTGTGGGTGTCTGTGTAGGGCGGTGTTTGTGGTTCGCAGTGTGTGTGTGGTGTGTTGTGCAGTGCGTGTGTGGCGGTGTGTGTGTTTTGGGGGGAGGTGTGCACCCCCCATCGTGCTCCATCCCCCATGCTGCGCACCCCCCATCGTGCTCCATCCCCCATGCTGCGCACCCCCCATTGTTTGTTCCATCCCCCATTCTGCGCATTCCACATCGTGCTCCACCCCCCATGCTGTGCACTCCCAAACGTGCTCCATCCCCATGCTGCACATTCCCCATCGTGCTCCATCCCCCATGCTGCGCACTCCCAAATTCCCAAATGTGCTCCATCCCCCATGCTGCGCACTCCCAAACGTGCTCCATCCCCCATGCTGTGCACTCCCCATCGTGCTCCATCCCCCATGCTGTGCATTCCCCCTCGTGCTCCATCCCCATACACGCACACACCCGATCGCATACACGCACACACACATTGACGATATTGCACATACGCGCTCACACTCACAACATCCGGAGATACCACATGCTTCTGGCCATGTGATCTTCTGGCATGGCCTTGAAAGGTCACTGCACGCACAGTATCGCCGCCGAGAAGCAAGCGATATCACTGGAAGTTGTGAGTGTGTGGATGCGATCTGATGTGTGTGTGAGGTGTGTGTGAGAGTGAGTGTGATCTGATGTGTGTGTGTGTGTCTGTTGTTATGTGTGTGCGTGTGTGTGTGTTCCGCCGCTGCAGGACCTTGATGCGCTCACCTGGGAGCCGGTGTACGCTGGTAACCATGCTACACAATATTACTCGATGTGTACCATGGTTACCAGCGTACCCCTCCCCCCGCTCGCACGGGAGCCCACACCAGTGTACGCCGGCAACCCCAGCAATGCGAGGGTATGTGTCGGCTGGGTTGCCGGTGTACGCTGATGTGGGCTCCCGGGGGTACAGCACTCACCTGGGAGTCGGGGCTCCGTGTCGGTTTGGGGAATGCGTGCGGGGGGCGGGGCCAGAGCGAGTGTGCCATGCGTGAGGGGGGCGGGGCGTGGCCGAGTTGCCAATGCGTGCAGGGGGCCAGGGCGAGACGCCAATCCGTGGGGGGGCGGAGCCTGGGCGAGCGGCCAATCCGTGTGTGGGGCGGAGCCGAGGCGAGCGGCCAATCCGTGCGGGGGGCGGAGCCAAGGCGAGCGGCCAATGAGACGCTTGTCGCGGTAAGGACAGAATTTTGGAGCAAGACAGACAGACAGACAGAATAAGGCAATTATATATATAGATAAATGATTATGGGAATCTTGGGATGTTTCTGACACCTTCCTAGAAGCCTGATGCAGTCACAACCATAATGACTCTTTTTTTTCCAAAACGTTTTTTATTGATTTTTCAAATTTGTAAAAACATGACAAGTATCATTGCAAAAAAAGAACATTCGTCTGACAAAATGTGACATAGAGGTGGGTGATACCCCAATTTGGAGTTCCATGTTGCTGTTCGATTTAAGATAGTATACAGTAACATTAAACCAAAACAGAGGTAATGAAATATAATATAACATATGCAATACAATTCGTTAAATCTCTGTGTCGTCCCTGAATGATTTCAATTTTGCTAGCGTGTCTTGGTATTCCCAACCGTCTCGTCTCCCCCTCCCGCCAGAGCCCCCTCCTAGGTGATTCTCAGTTTACCCAGGCTGTCCTGGATATCGCTCAGGATATACCACTCCGAGTGAACAAAAGGTGCCATCAGGTTAATTATTTCTCCCTGTGTGAATTGGCTTTCAATAAAATGTCTCCATCTCACAAAAAACTTGGCTGTCAACCCATCTTTATCCCTCTCCGCTTCTAGTTTTTCCCACTTCAGAAGGTTGTGTAATTCGCCCACAACCTCCTTTATGGATGGGCCCTCCCTTTGAATCCAGTGTTTTAAGATGCAACGCTTAGCTATCATGGCTATGTCATGCGTTATTGCGTATTTCCTCTTTTCCTGCGTGCTCGGTCCTCCTCCTACTCCTCCCTCAAAGGAGTGGAAAATCCACACCATTAAGTCTAGTTTGCTGAAAATTCCCCATGTTGACTGGGCAAATAGTCTGACTTGGTTCCAGAACCTAGCGATTGTCTCACATTCCCATAGCCCATGCAGCATATCCGTTTTTTCTTTTTGACACTTAGGACACCACCTATCCCTACCTGGTATGTTGAAACCTATAATGGCCCTATGTAGAATTCTGAATTGAGAGTCTCTCCATCTCTCATTGGTAATATGTTTCCGCACTTGTACCCATCCTCTCAGTATATCATCCACCACTTCTTCCCTTCCCAATTGTTTCCCCCACGCTTTTAAAGTCCGACTATCCTCCCGTGAGATAAGCACCCCCCTTAGCGATCGATATATTTTAGAGACATTTATACTTGTTACATCACATTCCAGTAACTCATCAATCGAACTTCTGTTCAGCTCTCTTCCAACCACACCCAGGTCTCCTATTATTCCATGTTTCAATTGTTCATACTGGATGACATGTGAGCTATTAAGGTTGTACTTATCCAACACTTCCCGACCTGTCATCCACCTCCTGTCCTCCACATTCATAACATCTATCATTCTCCTGACTCCCCTCTCTTTCCATCTAGTAAATAGCTTGTTTTCTCGTCCCAGGGGAAAATTTGGGAATGCCCAGGGGTTCAAGTACTTGGACACTTTCCATGAGAGCCCCAGTTTTTTCCTTACCGACTTCCATGTTAGCATGGTGTCTCGGAATATAATTGAGTTCCTTATGTGCCCTTCAACCCTGGATAGTGGGGAGTGCAGAATGGACGTCAGATCCCACGGTGACGCATATTTAGTTTCCATCGCATGATCTGAGTGCCTACTCGTTCCTCTCACCCAATCAATTACATGCCTCATGATACATACAAGATTATACCCTTGGACATCTGGAAAGTTTAGACCTCCCTCCTCTGCTGACTTCATCAGCGTACGCAGCTTTATTCTGGGTTTCCTTCCCCTCCACAGAAATTCTGTATACGCGGAGTTGAGCTTATTCACATCCTTTAGTTTTAGCAATAGCGGGATTGTCTGGAAGGGATACAGCAGCCTAGGAAAGCTCATCATTTTTATCAGGTGGCATCTTGCCAGTAATGGAAGTGGCAGACCTTTCCATCCCTTTAATTGAACTATAATTTTCCTGATTAGCGGTCCATAATTCAAGTTATAGATTGTTTCCACCGATCTTCCTATATGCACTCCCAGGTATTTAATTGAAGATTGTGCTATAGGAATTCCACATAGACAGCCATCCCTTATTTGTCCCCCCATTGTCCCATGATGCCCCTTTAGGAACATGATCTCGCATTTTTTTTTGTTCAGTTTGAAACCGGAGAATGAGCCAAATTTTTCAATCAAGGCAAGAGTCTGTGGCAAATCCGCACCGGGGTCCCCCATATAAAGTATGATGTCATCAGCAAAAAGCGCTGTCTTTACTTCTGAACCCCTTATCTTGATTCCTTTAAAGCTATTTTGTCCCTGTAGTATTCTTGACAACGGCTCGATTGCCAGGTTGAATAAAAGAGGAGATAATGGGCAGCCCTGTCTTGTTCCCTTCATCAAAGGGAACACGTCTGTTAGAAAGCCCGGAGTGTGTACCCTAGCTCCCGAGTTGGCATAAAGGTTTCTAATGTAAAGTCTCATCTTGCCTACAATCCCTATGGCCTCCATTACCCTGTCTAACCACCCCCAATTTACATTATCAAACGCTTTTTCTGCGTCAAGTGTAACTAGGGCAGGTCTAGCCCCTCCCTCAGTGAGACCCAGTCTAACCGCGTCTACCACTAGAATTGTCTTTCGAATATTGGTAACGGCATTTCTCCACTTAATAAACCCCACCTGGTGATTCGTAATGATCCTAGGTAAGATCTCGGCCAGTCTATTAGCCATGATCTTGGACATAATTTTTAAATCCTGATTTATGAGCGATATAGGTCTATAACTAGAGGGATCATCCAGGTCCTTGGTTCCCTTGGGGAGTAATTTAATATATGCTATGTTGGAATTTTTGGGTATTTCCGCCCCTCCCAGGAAAGCATTAAAGACTGAGGTTAGATCCGGCGAGATCAGATCCTTCAGAGCCTTATAGAATTCACTATTGAAACCGTCAGGTCCCGGTGCCTTGTTGGTGTTAAGCTCCCCAATTGTTCTCGTCACCTCCTCTACTGTGATATCTGCGTTTAAGGCACTCAAATCTTCCTCCGTCAAGCTAGGCATTTGGGCTTGTCTTAGCCACTCTGCCTCATCAGTCATGTCGTTATTCCCTGACCCATATAGTTTTCTATAGTAATCTCCCAACAGTTTATTAATGTCCTTAGGATCCGTAGTCACCTCTCCCCCCTTTGTTTTCAGTTTAGAGATCACTGTCATCTTTCTGCTGCCCCTTGCCAGATTGGCCAACATCCTTCCCGCCTTGTTGCCAAACCTATGTAAGTCAACCTCCTTGTGCGACCAGAATAGTTGTTCCTTTTTTTTGGCCCATTCGTCAAATCCCTCTTTTGCCTCCAGCCATCTGCCTTTTGTCATGGGAGATCTATTTGTCACATAATTTGTATATGCTACCCGTACTGCTTCACTATGGAAATTATAATTCTCATTGGTTTTCCGTTTGATCATGGCTGCGTACCCCACCAGACTGCCCCTTAGGACCGCTTTTGCCGTTTCCCAAAATATCACTGGGGACTCTCTATGTTCCTTATTGTCCTCTGCGAATTCTCCCCACCACTCCTGTAGCACCTTATGGAAATTATCTTGCCTGAGAAGGAACGATGGGAATCTCCATATGATAGCTGTACCTCTCCTGAATTTCTCTCTAATGCCCAATCTCACCGGACTATGATCAGAGATCACCATATTCTCTATCACACAATCTTGCGTACCACTCAGTAAGTCTTGCGAGATCCAGAACTGATCAATACGTGACCAGCTATCATGAGGGTGAGAGAAGTGTGTATACTCTCTGTCATGTGGGTGAGTTAGTCTCCAGATGTCTTTCAGTCCTACGTCTTCTAATGTTACATCCCTATTGTCTAAACTCCTGCCCACATTAGCTGTCCCCTCCTCGCCCCTCCTCCTATCTTCAGCTGAGTCTGGGACGGTGTTAAAATCGCCTCCCACTATAATGTTAGCCTCCCCATCTGCTAATATGATGGCCTTTATGTCATCATGAAATGTGATTTGTTGTGAATTTGGGCCATAGACATTATAAATACTGAGTTTACCCGCTGGACTAACGATTGTTAAGTGCTGCCACCTTCCATGGTCGTCTGCCTCATGTGCCACTACCTCATGACTGAATTGTTTATTTATTAGAATCATAGTGCCCGCTTTTCTACCTTGTGCCGCTGCCCCGTAAACGGTGCCCACCCAATGTTTCTTCATGCGGAAAAAGTCCTCCCCCCCCAAGTGGGTTTCCTGTAATAAGGCAATGTCTGTCTTTAGTCTTTTCAGATGTCTCAATATCATTGCTCGTTTGTTAGGTGATCTCAGCCCTTTAACATTCCACGTAGTTATCTGTATCATGTTTACCTGTGTATTCTGCTTTTACTACTCCCTCCCCTATGGGCCCCTGCATCAAGGAAGACGAGATGTTCGACACTAGAATCACAGTTGGTACCACAAAATCGACACTCCCTTTCCCCACCTTGCAAATATAACAAATACAACAAAAAGCATGTAACTGTAAAACATATTTTCCCTTCCGAGAAATCCACGGCGCTTCCCGCCACGTTGGTGAGCTCCCCTATTCCTAGCCAAAATACATGTGCTCCCTAATCACCCCCCAAAAAATATATGTTCCATCCCCGGACTAACTTGAATAAGCCTTTGAAAATTATGCAAAAATTAGCACAGTATGTCAAAACCTCAGCAAGATTCTCCAGTCCTACTTATCTCTGACTCCAGGTAGCCATCAGTCCGCCCAGAACAGGCCCACTTCATTTGAATTTGGATGATGTTCCTGGACAAAGGAGAAAAAGAAAAAAAAGACCAAGGGGAGAGAAGATGGAGAAAGAAAGAAGAAGAACAAAAAAAAAAACAAACAAAAAAAAAAAAAAAAAAAAAAAAAAAAAAGAGGGGGGGGGAAGAGGACCCAGACTTTGGGATGTTTTCCTCTCTTTTCTCCCTTCCCCCTCCTCCTCTCACCTCCCCAACCCTCTCTCCGTAATGCATCCTCCTCAACGCCTCTCCCTGTTTGGGAAGAGAAAAAAAAAAAAAAAAAACAGGCCAAAAAAGGAAAAACAATGAGCGAGTTCCAGTTCAGGTATCATGGTTTCTCTCCAAGGGTTGGTTCCTGTGTTCCAGGCGAGAATTATGCTGTCGACCCGGGCTTGGCCTCCTTTCCTCCCTGGTCTCGACTTGCTTTTGTCCCCCAAGACGTCCCACATCTCTTCCTGAGCTTGTGGGGGATCCTCTTCTATTATTCCCTTCTCCACTAGCTCCTTTTTCTTGCCTTTCTGACCTAGTCTTGTTGAGCTCTGCCATGAGAATGTTTTCTGCTTCTTTGTAGTCCTTGTAGTATACAAACGAGCCATTGGGGTTTCTAACTTTCAGTGTAGCAGGGTATAATAGCTGGCACTTTACTTTTTTGTTGTACAGAAATGAGCAAATTTTGGTAAATTCTTTTCTCCTTCTGGATACTTCCGCTGAATAATCCCCAAAAATTAGCAGTCTGTTGCCTTGATATTGTAGTGGACGCTTTCGTTCTCTAAAGGCCCTCAATATTTCCTCCTTATGCTTATAATCAAGGTACTTGACAATCACCTGCCTGGCTCTTATCGGGGTATTCTTGTTTGAGTTTTGGCCCTCTCCCTTATTCGTCTCCTGGTGTCTCAGTGGACCCACTCTGTGGGCTCTTTCAACTCTGAATTTCGCCTTTATGCCCAGGGCCTGCGGTAGCTCCAACTCGCATATATTATCCAACTGTCCAATCGACACAGACTCTGGCAACCCGACTATACGTAGGTTGTTTCGTCTCGATCTGTTTTCCAAATCGTCTGCTTTATCCTTCAAGTATTGATTAGATTTTGCTAGAGCTGCTATTTGTGCTTGCATAGCCAGTATTGTCTCCTCGGAGTCAGATATTCTCTGCTCTGATTCTGCCAGTCTAGAGGCATGGGCATTTATCTGTTTTTGCATATTAGCTAATGATGTTTGTATGGCTGCCTCAATAGCCACTTTAACCTCTTTTGACAAGTGTGATGTCACTTCTTCAGCCAGTTTTTTATAGTCCACATTAAGCTTTTGTGTGTACTTGTCTTGGCCTGCAGGTGGTGCTGTTTTCTTAGTTCTCTTTGTCTGTACTGGGCCACCACCTCCATCCCCCAATAACTTGCAGGCTTGTGATGTTGGTGTAGTAGGCTGCTTTTTGTTTCCTTTGGAAGGGGTACTATGAATTCTTGCATTTGACTTCCTGTGAGTCTGAGTGGGATTAATCTCCCTGTGCTGTTTGTCAGTTTCATCCTCCAACACTGCTGTGTCTTTGAGCTGCCCTGCTTTGCCTGCATCTTCTCTCCCCTCTGCCTCCATATCTCCTTCATCCTCCCATTGCGATCCACCGTCATCAGTCCCCTGCATCCACCTCTCTCCTGCTGTGTCCTCCTGTGACTCCTCGCTCATATCTTCCTTATCTCCTGTCTCCTCGCTCATATCTACCTTATCTCTCCCCTTCCAGCTCTGTGTTTGCTTTTCTGTGTCTCTCACCATGCGTTCAGGCTCCTCCCCCATCAGGCTCGGCGCCATTATCTTATCTTCTCCCCTGTCCATATCAAAGCTTCTCCAGGCTGACTCACCGCTCCCAGAGCTTCTCAGGAGGTACCGTTCCATAGCTGTCTGCTTTAGGTAACCTCCTGTGCTGCTCTCTGTTTGGTGGCTCGTCCGGGGGGTCTGTTTTTAGTCGGTTTCTGTGAGGGGTGGCAGGAGATTCTCCTCTATGCTTCCACCTCAGCCAGGACAGGAACCGGAAGTCTCTCATAATGACTCTTTTTTGATCCCTTTATCCATGTTGTCCAAATAATCCCTTCATTTCATAGCCCTTGTCTTGTGATATTTATCCCCCATCCCTCTCTAAATTCCATTCTTCATCTTTACTTATCCTCTTCTTATTAAACATTAAATTGAACATATTATAGAGATTTCAAAACACTGGATGTTAATTTCATTTTTGTTTTGTTTCATTCTTGTAAAATTTCAATAAAGATTACTGTTATAAAAAATAAATATGATAAATGATTAAAACAAAATGCAAAAAATAAGCAGCTACGAGGAAAAAAATCCAAATATAAACATAGTGTTTCAAAAATAAATGTTATGATAAAACAGCAAAATAGTGCTAAAATAGCAAAAAATGACTATAGTTGTGATATACACTGAAATATGGCACACAAATCAATATCTCATGAACTTTTACACAGTTTTTAAACCTACAAACGTAAATGTTTTTTATTAGGGATGAGCGAGCACTAAACTGCTTGGGTGCTCATTACTCAAATCGAGCAGGTACGACACTTGGACAGGCTTGATTCGACTAACAAGTATACTGGAAGTCAATGGGGAACTTGAGCATTTTTCCGGCAGACCAGCTTAGGAGCCCTGGGGAGGCTGGAAAATCGCTGAAATGGATGGAAACAGCGATCAAATGTAATGAAAACCACATGGGGTCCAACCTTTTTTTGAAAACTAGCCAAGGTAAAGAAGACAGTTGGGGGCTGCTAATATCAGGCTGGGAAAGTCCATGATTATTTGGCCCTTCCCAGTTTAAAAATAACAGGCTGTAATTATCCCAGAATTAGCTCATATATTAGATGCGTCACTTCTGGCGCTTCACCCCAGCTCTTCCCGATTGCATGGTGCATTGGCCATCAGGGTAATATTTTTGGGGGTAATGTCAGCTGTGAATTGTCAGCTGGCATCAAGCCCAGGGGTTAGTAGTGGAATTGTATTTATCAGACACCCCTATTACTAACCCAGTAAGTGTAAAGTGAAAAAACACACACATACACACACAGGAAAAAAAACTGTTTATTTGAATAAAAACTCCCTCACACTATCCCTCATTTACAAATTTATTATTTTAAAAAATAAAAAAGAAGCTCCTATGTAATCCCTGGTCCCCTGAATTGGTACTTCTACCTATGGAGCCTCATTCAAAACGAGGCTCAATAAGTCACTCCCGGTCAGCACCAAACCCAGAATTTCTCACGCATGATGACGTTAGTAACTCAGTGATGTCACCACTCGTGAGAAATTCCGGGTCTGGCATAAACTGCGAGTGACCAATGGAGCCTCGTTCTCTGAACAGTACTCCATAGGTTGGAGTACCAATTTGTGGGACGTTGTGGGACCATAGATTACATCAGAGCTTTGTGAATTTTTTAAAAATAATAGATTGTTGAATGAGGGATAGTGTAGGAAAGTCTTTATTCAAATAAACTTTTTTCTGTGTGTTTGTTTTTTTCATTTTACACTTACTGGGTTAGTAATGTGGGTGTCTAATAGACACCAATCCATTACTATCACCAGGACTTGATGCCAGCTGACATTTCACAGCTGACATTAACCTGTGATATGATCACTGGTAAACTGCAAGAGGGGAGGTATGTGTCGCTGAGACTACTAAAATCAGTGATGTGAACCCGGATGTAATGCTCCAGCATACTAGGTGCTGAGAGGGTTAAATTTCTTTTAACTGGGCCGGGTTTTTGTGTACAGCTAAAGAAAGAGATGGGTGGGACGGCTGTTCACCATATCTCCACCTCGGGGTGTGGTCCAAGAGGTAAAAGCCAGGCCTCTGGACACACTCACTGTTCTGTATTTTCTGTGTTGGTGGAAGCAGTTCCTCATCTCTCTGAACAGTGTGGAACCCCAAACTTTAGCGGGCTGAACCCGCAGTGTATGGACTTGACACATAAGGTCTTGTTTTCTTTTATGCCAGTAAGGCTGTTTTGTTTTATTTTGTTCAGGCTGGTTTATGGCGCTAATAAACCAGCTGAAATTTAAACCGAGAAGCATTCCTGTGTCTACCTCATACTGCAGCTGAGTGAGTGGATCTACCACAACCCTATAAACCAATTCTCCTGATTGCCACCCTACCAAGGCAATTGAGAAGAGCTGATTTGAAGCCACAGAATTGGTGCATTTAGTGTGAAGCACAACATCTAGGATGGTCACAGGCTGCTATTATTGGCTGGGAAAGGCCTAACAGACATGGATCTTCACAACCTGATAATATCAGTTCATAGTTCTCTGCTTTACCTTGGCTGGTGATCAAAAGTAGGGGGGCTACAGCATTACCGTATTTGGCAAGCAATTCCCGCATGTTTTTTGCTTGTCTAACAGCCGAGAAACATGTGGGGCAGAAACTTGAGCTTTCGCTAGAGCACCCACAATACTCGTTCAAGTAACAAGAGGGCTTGAGCACCCCAATGCTTGATTGAGTATCGAGCAATGCCAAGTACGCGCATTACTAGGGTTTATGTGATTTGAGATAATGGGAGAGAGATTCCTGAAGCCACATATTTTTCTACCAGAGATCTGTGGAATACATTATGGATATTGAAACATGCAGGCAAGACGGAAATCAACCGTATTAATGACCAATGTAATTTTGTACGGACCTACAGTGGGTACGGAAAATATTCAGACCCCTTTAAATTTTTCATTCTTTGTTTCATTGCAGCCATTTGGTAAATTCAAAAAAGTTCATTTTTTTCTCATTAATAGACACTCTGCACCTCATCTTGACAGAAAAAAAACAGAAATGTAGAAATTTTTGCAAATTTTATAAAAAAGAAAAACTGAAATATCACGTGGTCATAAGTATTCAGACCCTTTGCTTAGTATTGAGTAGAAGCACCCTTTTCAGCCAGTACCGCCATGAGTCTTCTTGGGAATGATGCAACAAGTTTTTTACACCTGGATTTGGGGACCCTCTGCCATTCTTCCTTACAGATCCCCTCCAGTTCCGTCAGGTTGTATGGTGAACGTTGGTAGACAGCCATTTTCCGTTCTATCCAGAGATGCTCAATTGGATTTAGGTCAGGGCTCTTGGCTGGACCAGTCAAGAATGGTTAAAGAGTTGTTCTAAAGCCACTCCATTGTTATTTTCGCTGTGTGCTGAGGGTCATTGTCTTGTTGGAAGGTGAACCTTCAGCCAAGTCTGAGGTCCAGAGCACTCTGGAAGAGGTTTTCTTTCAGGATATCTCTGTACTTGGCCACAATCATCTTTCCATCAATTGCAACCAGTTGTCCTGTCCCTGAAGCTGAAAAATACCACCTGGCATGATGCTGCCACCACCATGTTTCACTGTGATCAGGTACCTAGTTTTCTCCAAAAATACCGCTTAGAATTATCACCAAAAAGTTCTATATTTGTCTCATCAGTAACAACATATGCATGGCTAAGTTAAATAATCACTGAGGGAAACACAACCTGGGGTTCCCACAGGAAGGGGTGCCTAGTTCAGAAAACATTATAAACAAGGAGAAAAGAAGAAAAATGGCACCAAAACGTAATGCAAAAAAGTATTAAATTTTATTCACATAAAATTACAACGATATGGGATATCAGCTTGTTATGAGAATAAATAGTACAATGTCAAAATGGGACAAATAATTGGACAAAAATTTAGGAAAAGGAATGAAGTCACCTGGGGATGGAGGATGTAAATATATGTGGAACACAAAAAGGGGGGGGGAAATGTAGGGTCCAACCCGACGCCGTAAAGAAACCCTGAGGGGGGGGGGGGGGGGCCCAAAGAGAATATATAAGAATGTTGTGAAAAATAGTATATCCCTGAGATGTGTAAATCCAGGGATGGGCCCCTAAGTCCCAAGATGGTAGATGGTCAGGGTTACCCTCCACAAATAAATGTAATCAGGAATTAGAAAACAGTAACCGGTAAACAGGTAAGCAGGAATCACAAAAGGGGAGTGTGAGAAGATAGTATCAACCAGAGTAGTCGTAGGGCAATAGAGAGGAGGCTGAGGTAGTAATGAAATGGGCAGTTTATAGTCGTGAAGCCGAGAGGTGCCGGTTAGCACAGTAGCGGCTAGTTTGAAGTACAATCAGGTCCTTGTGCCCAGACTAGTCGTGGAGCTACAGAGAAAGGCAGGAATGATAAAATGATATCTCAGAAGAAGATGTGGGAAGGCAGGTAGAACAGTAGAATACAAATAGTATACAGCCCGACTCCAGTGGGGGGAGGTACAATCGGGCAGGAAAAAGAAGGAAATGCGAATAGACACAGTAGTCTCTAAAGTAGAGAGGACTAGTCGTGGGGCAGGGAGAGGGAACTGAGAAGAGAGTATGAGATAGTCGTGAGGCCGAGAGGTGCCGAGGAGCACAGTAACGGCCAGTGTCAGAAAAAGGAAGGGGGGGGGGAGGGGGGGAGAGAGTCAGATCTCAAAGCCCGGTCTAGTCGTGTGAGCCTGAGAGAGGTATGGGCAGTAAAGGAATAAAAGACCGATAACTACCTGAGGAGTGGAGGGAAGTGGCGGCAGGAGGACGATCCCAACAGCTGTTTCGGCTGAACGCTTTTACAAGGGAAGTGAGGAGCAGAGTAAGGCTGACCGCTATATACAGGGACAGCACAATTGTTTTCAATCAGGTGAGGGCGGTGTCTGGAAGTGCGCATGCGCCGGAAGTCGAGGCCAGCGGGCGGAGTGAGCCGAGACCGCCGGAGGCAGTGCGCATGCGCGGGAGAACGGACGTCTCCAAGACTCCCACGCATGCGCACAAGGCGGCCACGGCCGGACAACGTCACGCTAGCAGTCGGCAAGCCGGCAGATGCGCCAGGACACCGGGTGTGACTGGGACGATAGGAAGGTGACAGTAATAATGACATTTGGAATACAGAAATCAATAAGGCACAGAGGGGAGTGTACAGCATAGCAACTGGACAGCACAGACACATCGGGACACAGAACATACACAAAATATGCAAAGTAATGGATATAAGTTTCCAGCATGTTTCAATCCGGGCAAACTGCGCCGTCCAAGTTGTCCACCAATGAAAAGAAAATGCGGAAGGAATGAAGGGAATGTAAATCCAAACAGACCTAAAACCTATATGAGAAAACCCAAACACAAAAAAATAATAATAAAGAGAGAAAATGAATAAAAATGCAACCAACAGAAGATTAAAAACAATATAAAAACAATTTGTGTTCTTATAGGATTGTGCCCCCTAAAAGTCCAACAGAGTGGACCGGTACACCAAAAAAGTGGTCCATGTCAACAACATGTGCCAATGAGGGGAATAAGGGGACCGTAAAAAGGAGGTCCAAAAGCACCACACAAAAATGTGAAGGTGAGATTGGCATGATCTCTACAAAAATGGGGAATAACTCACTGTCTCGTTGAGACCGTTGGTAACCAAAGTATCAAGGGAGACAATCCACTTAGACTCCCGCTGAGCGAGAGTCTTGCGCAGATTGCCTCCCCGGATACCCGCGTGGATGATATCTATGCCACGCACACTCAAGAACCTCGCATCGCAACCGTGAAATTTACGGAAGTGGCGGGGAAGGGTTTTGAGAAGGGAAACATCCTCCACAGAAGCAGCGGCAGTTATATCCCTGACGTGCTCCCTAACTCGTACGCGCAACTCGCGTGAGGTGAGACCGATGTAAATTAGGGAGCACGGGCAGGTCGCATAATATACCACGTGCGTAGAAGCACACGTGATACGTGCGTCAATGGAGTAAGTCCTCTTCCCCTTGGAACAAACAAAAGAGGAAGTCCGTAGGATGTTAGGGCATGCCACGCAGTGGCCACATGGATAGCAACCACGGATCGGGCCACCAGAACCAAATGGGTTGAGGCGAGGAGGGATGTAGTGACTATTAACGAGAAGGTCCCCGAGGTTCCTTGCCCTCCTCCCTCTCGGCTTCACGACTATAAACTGCCCATTTCATTACTACCTCAGCCTCCTCTCTATTGCCCTACGACTACTCTGGTTGATACTATCTTCTCACACTCCCCTTTTGTGATTCCTGCTTACCTGTTTACCGGTTACTGTTTTCTAATTCCTGATTACATTTATTTGTGGAGGGTAACCCTGACCATCTACCATCTTGGGACTTAGGGGCCCATCCCTGGATTTACACATCTCAGGGATATACTATTTTTCACAACATTCTTATATATTCTCTTTGGCCCCCCCCCCCTCAGGGTTTCTTTACGGCGTCGGGTTGGACCCTACATTTCCCCCCCCCCTTTTTGTGTTCCACATATATTTACATCCTCCATCCCCAGGTGACTTCATTCCTTTTCCTAAATTTTTGTCCAATTATTTGTCCCATTTTGACATTGTACTATTTATTCTCATAACAAGCTGATATCCCATATCGTTGTAATTTTATGTGAATAAAATTTAATACTTTTTTGCATTACGTTTTGGTGCCATTTTTCTTCTTTTCTCCTTGTTTATAATTTGTCTCATCAGACCAGAGAATCTTATTTCTCATAGTCTGAGAGACCTTTATGTGTTTTTTTACAAACTCTATGCGGGCTTTTATATGTCTTGCACTAAGGAGAGGCTTCCGTTTGCCACTCTGCTATAAAGACCCAACTGGTGGAGGGCTGCAGTGATAGATGACTTTGTGCCACTTTCTCCCATCTCCCTACTGCATCTCTGGAGCTCAGCCACATTGATCTGGGGGTTTTACCTCTCTCACCAAGGCTCTTCTCCCACAATTGCTCAGTTTAGCTGGACGGCCAGGTCAAGGAAGAGTTCTGGTGATCCCAAACTTCTTCCATTTAAGGATTATGGAGGCCACTGTGCTCTTAGGAACCTTGAGTACTGCAGAAATTCTTATGCAACCTTGCCCAGATCTGTGCCTTGCCACAATTCTGTCTCTGAGCTCCTTCCTTGGGCAGTTCCTTTGACCTCATGATTCTCATGTGGTGTGACATGCACTGTGAGCTGTGAGGTCTTACAACCCCAGGCAAAAATTATGGAATTACCTGGCTCTGAGGATGTTCATTCAGTTGTTTACTTTTGTTTAAAAAAAGCAGATCACAGATGTAGCGCCCCTGAGCAAGTCCCTGGGATTAGCCAGCCTAGTGAGAGGGGTCAGCAATCAGTAGAGAGTCTGGAGAGTGTGGCATACAGGAGAGGTGTGCGGACGTGCCTGAGCTGGGTCCGTGCAGCAGTGACCTGGGGGCACAGGAGAGAGGTCGCCAGGATGGGTACCGGAGATACCGCTGGGAACGGAGCACGCACGGGGCACAGGGCACTAGATCAGGCACTAGTTCTACACGGCTTGATAAATACCTGAGGACACCTTCATGGACTTCACCGAACCAAATAATCCAGGGGCATCAGCAGTAAACTAGGATCGGGGTTCGGACACTTACCTCCCCACAGGGTCCGCGCTGCCCGCCATACGGAGAAGGAGACTGTACCTCCCAAAAGGGACAGTCGGGCCCCAAATGCTCAACGCTACAGGGACCCAACCAACAGAGAGTGCCGGGGACAGAGCAACCTGGGTCACTACATTGGCACTGATACTCCAAGGGACCTGAACAAGCAACTCCTGGGTCCAAGTGAGTAGAGACTGTTAAAGACAACCTGGTGTGGTCTTCGTTATTATCCCTCATTATCTCCCAGGCATGGCCCTACCTGTGGAGGGCCTAACACCATTGCTGCAATCACCACCAGCTCTAGGAGTACCCACATTTAGCAGCGGCGGTTCTCTATCCTTAACCGCAACCTGCAGGTGGCGTAACATGACACTAAGGGGCACTTTGCACACTGCGACATCGCAGGTGCGATGTCGGTGGGGTCAAATTGAAAATGACGCACTTCCGGCATCGCATGCGACATCGCAGTGTGTAAAGCCTGGATGATACGATTAACGAGCGCAAAAGCGTCGTAATCGTATCATCGGTGCAGCGTCGGCGTAATCCATGATTACGCTGACGCGACGGTCCGATGTTGTTCCTCGCTCCTGCGGCAGCACACATCGCTGTGTGTGAAGTCGCAGGAGCGAGGAACGTCTCCTACCGGCCTCACTGCGGCTTCCGTAGGATATGCGGAAGGAAGGAGGTGGGCAGGATGTTTACATCCTGCTCATCTCCGCCCCTCCGCTCTGATTGGCCGGCTGCCGTGTGACGTCGCAGTGACGCCGCACGACCCGCCCCCTTAACAAGGAGGCGGGTCGCCGGCCACAGGGACGTCGCACGGCAGGTGAGTGTGTGTGTGAAGCTGGCGTAGCGATAACTTTCGCTACGCCAGCTATCACCACATATCGCTGCTGCGACGGGGGCGGGGACTATCGCACTCGGCATCGCAGCATCGGCCTGCGATGTCTTAGTGTGCAAACCCCGCCTAACTCTATTTACACCCTATAAATACCCCCCCTTGCAAAAAGGGGCCCAGGGCATGGGACCAGGCAACAGCCACCAACGTGACATTCCCGTTTGTTACCGCCCGGGACCAAGTACCCCCTTCCCTGGGCGACACATCCTCTTTTTCCTGGCGTCACGAACAGGATACGGACAAGGCCCGTTAGCACGGGTGACGTGCTCCTTAAGGATTTGTATTTAATGGACTGTAAAGACTGCCGCCATCTTTAATTCTGAAAAATTGGCTGCGCCATCACTGTACCCAAAAGAGCGTGAAAAAGCCGACCCTGCCCCCTAGGAGTGGCAACATGCAAAAGTAAAGCTAATCCCAGGAACCCGTAAGGGCGCCGGCAGAATGCACCCTGGCATGTGGAAGCGACACCAGCTCTTCAGCACTAAAGCAGCAAACCTGCAAAAGACAAGATGTCTGTCCCTCTAGCCCGCGGAACTATGCCCTAGCTTGAAGTGGAGCTGGATCGGCTGTGTCTCTGGATGCGGCTGCAAATGATTCCGCAGAACGAGGAATGGCACAGGGAGATGATGGGGATTGTGGTGGCGGTGCAGACTCAAGCAGAACGGGCGCTGCACGAGGAGTGGCACCAGGAGCCGGTAAGCGAGGCAACAACCTCAGCCCCACTAGTCCCCACGGTCGCGGAACCAGCAACACCCGTGCCCGCTGACCCACCGGTAACACCGGATCCTCCTATCGCGTCCAGACCAGGCCGCAGTGCTTCCGACCACGGTGAGACCAGACCAGGCCACAACGCCCCCATCCACGACCAGTCAAATGCATACACAGCACCTCAGACCATTTTGAGAAATCCGTACCTTTTTTAGTCATGTCAGTGAGAAGTCTTGCTGTAAGAAAATCTGTGGAAAAAGAAGTGAATAGGGTCTTACCCCAATATATACGGGGTGAGGAAATGAGCAATCCTACTCACCAATAGGGGTTGTGAAAGTCACAACTCCTATAACAGCATGTAACTCCAAGCCACGGCAGCAGTCCCCACAGGGCAGATAACAGAGAGCAGTAGAGATGGGTTTCAAAGCCGCGCCAATGACCGACAGATCATGAAAGCTTAAGATTAATGTTGCTTTATTTCATGCACAGGTCTACGCGTTTCAGGAGACTCAGCTCCCTTCCTCAGGACATACTGGCAAAGAACATCAAATCCCCCATCACCCCCTACACACACAAATTACACTACCCCATCAGTACACAATCCTGCCTCCCCCCTCCCTCGGAATACAGTAGTCCCCCTCTGCCTGTCACAAAGCTGTGCTCCTTCACAAATGTTCCCCGTTATGTGTCCTCAGCCCCTCCCCACTCATCCCCACTCATCTGTGTGACGCGCGGCTCTCACACGCACCACCAGAGGCAATCGTCTGTAATTATCCCAGGAGGTTTCCCCTACCATTTACCACTATGAGGACCTTCCCATCCAGCCCAGTCTCCAGACATTTCTGATTCTCTCACCCTATTGATGTAAGCCCTGGAATTCCTATCCGTCCTCTCCACTTATCTGTGCATTTTGACATATGTGATTCTAGAGGACTTTTGGCCTCTTGTGTCAGCCCCTCACCAGGCTGGCACCCCCACCAGATATACAGTACCGCATAACACGTACACGATACATGCAAGATTCCCGTCTGTTCCCTACTTATAGTTACCTAAAATCTGCCATTGAATTAGTTTTTGAACCTGTAGGTGCACGTTGACTAATAAGAAATAGGTCGAGAACATATTTGTTACCACCTTCCCACCAATTTACTGGGACTCCTGCTCATATTGGATTGTCCGACCCGAGGAAGGCCAATAGGCCGAAACGTTGTGTTCTGGCGGACTCTCTGTTATTGTACAGCACTTTTTTTTACACTAATGAAGAAAAAGATCAAGACAAAATGAACTTGTGTCCGTAAATCCTTCTTGGGAAATTATACAGTGTAACGGAGTTAATTTTTCTTTTTGCCGTATGGTCAGTCTGGGCCTGCCTATGGGGAATTCAAGAAGCATACTATATCTCCTCCCCAACTCGCGTTTCGCATCTCTCGCTTCCTCGGGGATAATACAAGACCTGTACTGCTGAGACTAATGCGCTCAGAACAATATACAGTATTACTGATCATTCTGTGCCCATATTACTTCTTACTTCTTACCATAGGTTTCGCTGGGGAATGACTGCAGAAAGGTTCTGAACATTTTCTGCAGCAATTCATGTAGAAAAACCACGGCAAATCCATGGCAAAAACTGCAGCGAGTGCACAGGGCCTTAAGGGTTAACATTATTTTACTTTTTAGATTTTAGCATATGTAAGCGTATTTGTATTTGTATATGTAAGCATATCTGTTTGTTATGTACACACTGACCTGGTTTTTCTCACGAGGAAGATGGCAGTTTTCGCATACATCAAAATTTTCCATCCAGTCCTCATCATAATCAGAGCTGCACCCACACCCCATTGTACCTGCAGACAAAAAGATCTTGCCAAGTTAGAAAAAAGTAATCGTAAAGTATAAAGTATTAAGTATGTTTATGACTTACAGGTGAAACAAACATTTTAACCCTGGTGTGTTTCTGTGCTCTGTCTTAGTACGACCCCTCCCCTCTGCTCACACCAGAGTCAACCTGTAGGCCTTCAGAGATGTTTAAATTTGATGGTGCAGGTCTGCTATGATCTCATAAGTGTGATCTATTAAGTGGAGTGTCAGAAATATACCAGATATGTCCCAGAAGTGACCAGAAGGTAAAATTTTACTCTTTCTAACTGAGTTTGCCACTGTCACAATTTAATTGTTAAATCCCATACTTAACACCTAACTCCCACCATGTTCACCTATGCCCTCACAGTCTTTGCCCCTCTCCTCCTTACTCTCCTTCGGTATCCCCACACCCCAGCACTCTCCAAACAAATATTCATCTCCCGTCCCTCCTGCCTTCTCATCTGTCCTCATCTGCTGACCTGCTCCTAAACCTCAGATCACTACAAATATCACGCAGACCATGCCGTCCACTCTCCTTTTCCCACCTGCTCTCCCTTTCTCTACTTCTTCTCACTGCTGGTGACATATCCCCCAACCCTGGCCCCCCACAGATGGTACACCCTTCTTTATCACCCATTTATCACTCCCCACATACTAGTAACTACCGCAGTCTCTCCAATATAAAATCCATTCCACTCTCACCTACTCCAACGCTCCCTCTCTCTGGAGCGCTCTGGAATGCCCGTTCTGTCTGTAATAAACTGCACATCATTCACGATCTCTTTACTTCCAGCAATCTATCCTTCCTGGGCCTCACTGAAATATGGCTGACACCCTCCAACACTGCCTCCCCTGCTGCACTATGCTACGGTGGCCTTCACTTCTCCCACACTCCTCGCCCTGGCAATAGACAGGGTGGAGGAGTGGGTCTCCTTCTTTCTAACAACTGCAGCTTCAACCCAATCCCACCTCTATCCTCTCTTGTCCTGCCTTCCTTTGAAGTGCACTCTGTCCGAATCTATTCTCCCTCTAACCTCCAAGTGGCTGTCATATACAGACCCCCGGGCGCTACCACTGCCTTCTTCGACCACTTCTCTGCCTGGCTTCTACACTTTCTCTCTGCTGACATTCCCACCATCATCATGGGTGACTTCAACATCCCCACTGACAACTGCCAGTCGGTAGCCTCCAAACTCCTGTCCCTCGCTTCGTCTTTTGGTCTAACTCAGTGGTCCGCCTCTGCCACCCATAAAGATGGACACACAATAGACCTTATCTTCACCCGCCTCTGTTCCCTTTCTGACCTCACAACTTCCCCCCACCCCCTATCTGACCACCATCTGCTGACCTTTTCGGTCCTGTCCTCCTCACCTGCCCCCCCTGTCCAGCACCTAGCACATCCCCGCAGAAACCTTGCACACTTCAACATACACACCCTTTCATACTCTATCCTACCACTGTCCTCCATATCTTCACTCCACGACACAAACAGTGCCACCACTTTCTACAACACCACTCTCACATCAGCTATTGATTCAGTCGCTCCCCTTGTACATGGCAGAGTGAGACGAATCAATAGACAGCCCTGGCACAACAGCCTCACTAAAAAACTACGGCAAGTGTCTAGGGCTGCTGAACGGCGCTGGAAGAAAACGCACTCCCAGGAAGACTTCACCACATTCAAAAATGCAATTCACACATTTCGTTCAGCCCTCACCTCCGCTAAACAGGATTACTTCAGAAACCTCATATCCTCTTTAACACACAACCCCAAACAGTTATTCAATACTTTCAACTCCCTCCTTCGCCCACCACTGCCCTCTCCAACCTCCCTCATTTCTGCAGAAGACTTTGCCACTTATTTCAAAGAAAAAATCGACTAAACAAGGCAAGTCTTCTCTCCTCAGTCACCACAACCTCTTCACATAACAGACCACTGCCCCTCCCCATAAACTTCCTCCCCACCATCACCGAAGAAGAGCTTGCACGTCTTCTCTCAAAAGCGCACCTCACCACCTGCGCACTTGACCCCATCCCATCCCACCTCCTCCCCAACCTCGCCCCTATCCTTATTCCAGCCTTAACCCATCTTTTCAACCTATCTTTAATGACTGGTACCTTCCCTTCTGCCTTTAAAAATGCATCAGTCACATCTATCCTAAAGAAACCTTCCCTCGACCCAACCTCTACTAACAGCTACCGCCCCATATCACTACTCCCGTTCACCTCAAAACTCCTGGAACAGCACGTCCATGCTGAACTTTCCTCCCACCTCTCATCTAACTCTCTCTTTGACAACCTACAGTCCGGCTTCCGTCCTCATCATTCTACCGAAACTGCCTTGAGTAAAATCACGAATTACTTACTGCCAAAGCTAACAAGCACTTCTCCATACTCCTACTTCTAGACCTGTCCTCAGCCTTCGATACTGTCGACCACTCCCTCCTATTACAGATCCTCTCTTCCCTTGGTGTCAGAGATCTCGCCCTCTCTTGGATCTCTTCATACCTTTCCAACCGCACTTTTAGTGTCTCCCACTCCCACACAACCTCTTCATCCCGCCATCTCTCTGTTGGCGTCCCTCAAGGCTCTGTCCTGGGACCTTTACTTTTTTCTATCTACACATTTGGCCTGGGACAACTCATAAAGTCCCATTGCTTCCAGTACCACCTATATGCCGATGACACTCAGATCTACCTCTTTGGCCCAGATGTCACATCTCTGCTGTCCAGAATCCCGAAGTGTCTATCTGCTATATCCTCCTTTTTCTCCTCTCGCTTCCTAAAGCTTAATGTGGCCAAAACTGAATTAATCATCTTTCCTTCATCTCACCTACACTCTCCACCTGATCTATCTATTACAATAAATAACACCAGGCTCTCGCCAGTACCCAAAGTTCGCTGCCTCGGAGTGACCTTTGACTCTGCCTTGTCCTTCATACCACACATCCAATCCCTCACCACCTCCTGCCGTCTCCAACTCAAAAATATTTCCAGAATTCGTCCTTTCCTCAATTCGCCATCTACAAAAATGCTAGTGCATGCCCTCATAATCTCCCGCCTCGATTACTGTAACATCCTCCTCTGTGGCCTCCCTGCTAACACGCTCACCCCTCTCCAGTGCATCCTTAATTCTGCTGCCCGACTGATCCATCTCTCTCCTCAATACCACCCCGCTTCTCCTCTCTGCAAGTCCCTCCTCTGGCTCCCAATCTTCCACCGTATCCAATTCAAACTACTAACACTGACCTACAAAGCTGTGCATAATCTGTCTCCTCCGTATATCTCTGAACTAATCTCCCACTATACTCCAACACGTCACCTCCGGTCCTCCCAAGATCTCCTTCTCTCCTCCTCTCTCATTCGCTCCTCATGCAACCGACTCCAAGACTTCTCCCGAGCATCCCCAGTCTTCTGGAACTCGCTGCCTCAACACGTCAGACTATCTGCTACCCTTGCAACCTTCAAACGGAACCTGAAAACCCATTTGTTCAGAAATGCCTATAATCTACAATGACCTCACTGCTTCACTACCGTGCAGAGCTGCCGCCCGACCACCGTGCAGAGCTGCCGCCCGACCACCATGCGGATCTGCCGCCCGACCACCGCGCGGATCTGCCGCCCGACCACCGTGTGGAGCTGCCGCCCGACTACCGTGCGGAGCTGCCGCCCAATCTACACTCCACCTACTGTCTCCTCCCCAAAATCCTATAGAATGTAAGCCCGCAAGGGTAGGGCCCTCTTCCCTCTGTACTAGTCTGTCTACTGTAACTTGTGTATGTATTCTGTATGTAACCCCTTCTCATGTACAGCACCATGGAATCAATGGTGCTCTATAAATAATAATCATAATAATAATAATAAGAGATCATTGAGGCCTTTCCACTTATTTAGCAGTTTATTTTTTACTTCAGTGTGGTTAAAAAATGCTACAAGAGAACTCGAGTGGGAGCATACCGCATAGTTTCTGTTGATTTGGTGCATCAGTTGTTGCACTGAGTTGGTGTTGAAGCCGGAAAATGCTACCTGCACATAGATATCATATATAGATCTAACTGCAGGTGGCAGTAATCAAACTGCAGCTTTTTGCCTTTATGTTGGATTATCTAGACTGTAATGGTCAGATTATTATTTCTTTGAACATACAATCTTATGGTGGCAGCATCTACTAAATGTTTATAAGTGTTAGAGTAATTCAATTATTTCAATTGAAAACAATTTAATATTGGAATAATCTTATACTTGTGTTTATTACATTCAAGAGACATCTTCCAATAATAAATAATGTTTAAGTACAATGCCCTTGTACAATTAATTGAGCTATCAATTTAAAGAGAATTTATAACCTGCTCTAATCAAGGAGCTGCATAATGTCGAGACAGAGACCCTGATTCCAGTATTGTGTTACTTATAGGGCTGCTTAGTGTAGTCTCGATAAAACCATTGTTTTATCAGAGGGAGATTATCACTAGAGAACTAGTAAACCTGCTGTCATTTGGTCTTCCATATTCATGAACACTGTATATCCTTAACCATACCACTAATTGTCAGATTTCTGCCTATTCACAGTGTACACTGAAAACTGCCAATCAATGGTGTGGGTGGGGTTATTCACAGCTCGAGCATTCATAGAACTGGTAGCTCAGCAGCAGATAAAACAGGGATTTTTATCAAAACTTCAATACACCGCTCTGAAAGTGATACACCAATCAGGGTCTCTGCCCCTAAATCATGCTGCTCTCCAATGGTGTAACAAAAACTTGTCAACAGATTCCCTTTAAGGGCTTACACCATCCTATAAATAGGATGAGTGCAAGCCAATAAAAAAAGGTATGCACTTGGACCAAAGTTATTCAATGAGGCAATGCTATTGAGCGTTTTTTTTTCTCATACTGATTCAGCATGTAAAAAAAATCGCAGCATGCTGCGATCTGACTCTGAAATCGGATGGGACTCCCCCATTAGGTCTGTGAAGGTGAGAAATAAAATGGAAGCCATATAGAGCCACAGTATAGCATCCAATTTTTACAGATACATTGCAATTTTGTAACATAGGAAACTGTAAATGCTCCTGTAAATGATTAATTACTTCTGAGTAAAAAAAACGCTTTGCACACGGATGACAAGTGAGAGAAAAACAATTACTGGATACTACTGATAAATGGAAACCGAGCTGGATGTGGTACCAAGAATAGCTCCTTGGAGAAAGGTCAAAATACATTTTGAAGGGGTTGTAGATTACTACTGCATAAAATAACTAGGTGGACAGCAGGGAGATGGTAATTATACTGTGGGTTTTTTTTAGAGAAGGTGATTAGAGCTACTAAGAATGGGTTGTAATTACAGAGAGATCTTGACTGGATTAAGATTGTGGAAATTTGGAATCAACACACCATTAGCTTATAAAATATCTAAACTTTTTTTTTCAGTATGTTAGTGCTCATAATTCTACTTAAAGAAACCACTGCAATTAGAGAATATGTTGTCATCAATGGGTGTACTTATTCCACAGCAATATTTAGGTCGGCTATATACACTACTCATAAAAAGTGAGGGATATTTGGCATTCGGGTGAAATTTCAGGATGATCCTAAAATGCACTCTAACCTTTTCAGGTGAAGTTAATGTGACCTCTAAACTTCTGAATGTTCATGTCCAACTGATACAGGTAAAAGATATCTTTGTACCGTGTTAGCCAGAAGAGATAAAACATTGTTTAAAAGAACTAAAGTCCTCAGTGGTTGATACCTTTTAATGGATAACTGAAAAGATGGTAATAATAGCAAGCTTTCGAGACTACGCTTTATATTGAGCCTGAAGAAGAGACCTGCGTAGTCTCGAAAACTTGCTATTATTATGTGGCGCCCTGCAACACACACCCCCATCCCGAGACAAGAACATCAGCCAGACACAAAATCCTTGTTGCCTCCCTCCAGGGTCTGATGTCCACACCAGGTGGGGTGGAGCCAATCGGTTGGCCCCGCCCACTGCAGAGTTCATAGGCCTGGAGGCTGGAAAAGGAGAGGAGTTCAGTTAGGGAAGTGAAGGAGAGAGGAGTGAAGTAGGAGTGGAGGAGTAAACTGACCGTGTCCGTGTGTGTGGCCCGGGCACCAAGAGCAAGGTTGGCAGACGGTGGTGGCCGTCTGCAGGAGAGGCAGATCAACGTGGAACTGTAGGACCGGGGATGGGCGGTGGCCCGCCGGTACTGAACCGGGGAGCGAAGTGAAGCCAGCACACACAGGCAGGGCCTACGGACCCCGACCAGGCTTGGAGTCGCCATTAGAGGTCAAATCCGTCAGTGACCGGAACCCCAGGGGTTTTCTAACAGCCAAGACCCGATTTAAGGCAATCGTCCGACCAGTAGAAGGAAATACAGCTACCGCCACAGCTAGAGTTCCAAAGGCCAGAGCCTGCGGGCAAAAGGGCTCCTCCGGCACATATACACGCTGGGGAGCGGGTTACCGGTGGGAACCATCGGGACCGAACATACACAAAGGTGCAGGGAAAGGCAGCCACCACCAACCGTCCGGGAGAAGCTACAGCAGCCGGCTGCAGGACCCGTCCATCCAGCCGTTTGGTTTACCAGAGACTTTGCATACATTTGTGGCTGAGTGAGTACAACCGTGCCATCCGGCACCGCGCTGCACAGTCCAGGCGACCCTGCACCTTGCCAACCCTGCCTCCCCGTCACCTAACCGGGCCCCGGGACCACCAACCCCTACCCACGGTGGTCAGCGAACGTCCACTTCCTGGAGTGGGAGGGACGTTCGGCGTCACATCGATGTCACACGTCAGCCGGCCAATAGAAGCGGAGGGGCGGAGCTGAGCGGGTCGTAAACATCCCGCCCACCTCCTTCCTTCCACATTACCGGCCAGGGGCCGCAGGACACAGGTAAGATCTGTTCATCGTTCTCGGGGTGTCACACACTGCGATGTGTGCTACCCCGGGTACGATGAACAATCTGACGTTCAATCCATGAGGAATGAACGACGTGCGTGCGATGAACGTTTTAACGTTCAATCGCAATCGCACGTAGCTGTTACACACTGCAATGTACCTTACGATGACGGATGTGCATCACTTACGACATGACCCCGCCGACACATCGTAAAATACATTGCAGTGTGTAAAGCGGGCTTAACAGTACCTCGCCATTAAGGTTTCATGTAAGATATTTTCAGACAGACGTGGCCACTGAGCTTAGAGTGTTACAGAGTGTCATTAGCAGATAGCAACAGACACTGAGAGAATTGAAGAGTCAAAGAAAGGCATAGAAGTGGACATCCTTTGGCCACATCCCACACTGATGACCGCTTCATTGTAAACAATGCCCTTCAGAACCGGATGATGAATGGCACACAACTTCAGGCGCATTTACAGCAGGTGAGAGGCATCCAAGTGTCACGTCAGATCATTCAAAATTGATTACATCAGTGTGGTCTGTGTGCTAGATGACCTGCAAAGTTACTTGACCACACCACCAAGCACATGCGTCATCGTCTTGCTGGATGAGGGACCAGTGGGCCTCAGTGCTGTTCATTGATGAATGACGATTCACAGAGGGCAGAAATAATGGCCGCCAACGAAGTTAGAAACCTCAAGGAGAGTGCTACGCATCAGCCACTGATGTCGTCAAATGAGCTTTTGGTTTAAAGGGAACCTGTCAGGTCCAATATTCACACAGAACCACAAGTAAGGGTTTCAGGTCAGGAGTAAGTGCAGGTGTAGCGCCCCTGACTACATCAGGGTGCTGCAGGGAACTGTATACTGTAACCCAGGGTGCAGGTGTAACGGGGTACCAGGGGTGCCTCGGGGGTTGTAGTCGTGGCCCCTTTTTCTAGCAGGCTTACCCCTGGCTCCGCCGTCACTTTTGGGACAGGAGATGACTTGGTGGGGCAGAGTGTGGTTGTGCAGATGTCGCCGTCAGAGATACAAACACTTGATAGACGTGGATCAATTGAACCAGCAGGCATGTTTATTGTACACTTCTTCATGACAGAGGCAATACTCAGATGATATCACAACTTTCAGCTGGGGAAAACCTTTTCTGGATGTCTCCTCTAGTGGGGATGTGCCCGGCTACTCCACTTCACCTGGCTCCCACTCCGGCTAACACAGACTGGACCCACACCAATACTGCTTCACCCTTGAGGACACTTCTTCTCTTCTTTTCCTTCACTTTCCTGTTCACCCAGCTCCCACACTCTGCCCCTTCTGCTTCTTCTCTCCCGTCCCGTACTCAACTGCCTCCTGGCTCTAACTTTTTCCTTAACAACTCCTTTTCTCCCTCCCCCTTCTGCTGCCGGCTCCACCTTGCTCCTACCCTGTTGCTGTGGGGACAGCCGTCCCACCCGGCCACTAGGGGAAACCCACTAAAACAGAATAAAACATCTTTATTAAATCACATCAACATTCACAGTTTTCAGGGGGAAACTGCACCTCCTTGTAAGGGGTCTGCCCACCCCTTACATTCCTCCCCTCTTTAAGCCTTAGCCTCCCGGCAAGGCCCGCACCTGAAAAACAGAAACTGAGCAATATACAAACTTAGCAGCAAAGTCACTTTTATAAAAAACCTTAAAAAAATGTTCACATGAAGGCACACTCAAGGGGCGCACAAGTCTGGCACCCGGAGTCCCTCCTGGGAGCTCCCGGTCTTGGTAGATGGAGTGCCCGGAGGCTTTCACAGCACTCCCGGTCTTTGTAGACGATGTGCCCGGAGGCTTTCACAGCACTCCCGGTCTTTGAAGGCAGGATCATAAAACAACAAAGTCTCCTTTGACAACACAGAAGGGGCCTCTGGGCTCAGTCCAGCATCAGGCTCCTTCCGGGCTCGGTAGCTTAAACTTTGGTTGCAAACTGTGAAACTTTTCCGGCTCTGGAACAATGCCGGTCTTCAACATGAACATGTCCATTACCTCCGGTCATTACGGGTCACTCGGGGTGGTATGCGTGCTGCCACTCAGCCCGCTGAGCCCTCACAATCAGAAAGGGACTGACCTGGCAAGCGGCGCAGCCTCCGGAATGGTTCGTAGTTGACGGTTGGTTCTGGCGCCTCTGCCTCCGGCTTTGCCTCCTCAACCCCCGACGGGGGTGACGGGGTCGCTGAACGGGACGGCTGTGGGCTGCCCACGACAATCACCGGGTGTGTGACCAGGCTCTGGTGAATTGCCAACACCGCCGGGGTCCCCTTCTCTGGGTCAGCACTCGGTCCTGTCATAACTTCAGGTGATACCGCTAGTGTGCTTCTCGGCCGGGAAATCTCCGCCAGTACCGGTCTCTGTTGGGTACGCCTCCGGTATTGGCACTCTTCCCATTCGATTTCTTGCTGCCACTGCGCGGCCTCTTGTGTAGTGGGCATCCAGGTCACCCCTACTGCAAATAGGCCCCGGCATCCCACTTCTCTCCGGAATCTCACTTTTTCTCCCGGGTACAAGGTATGAAGGCGTTGTGGTAAGCCCTCAGTGTCCAGATTTACGCGGTTGTAGAAGAAATGGTCACCGGTCTCCTCATCCTCAATGAATCCATAGCCCTCTTTCTGGTTAAATTTGACTACGGTGCCAACGGTACACTGCCGTTCAAACTCGTCACTGAGAGGACCGGCCATCATCTCGCGGGCCACGGTCTCGGCCAGTAACCTCTCCTGCACCGGATCGGGTTCAGGCGATGGGGACTTTCGCTGAGTCCGGGGCGTCGGCTTCACCGGCTCCCAAAAGAATCCCCACTCGTCCTCTTCTAGCTCCCGGGCGTGTTGCTCTTCCGGGGCCGGAACTGCTGTGTGGATTGGCGCTCCCAGGACTTGGTTTCCCGGATGTAGCTGTGCCGTGTAGGTGGCCCGGACTTCAGTCGAGGTCTCACCGGTCGCGGCGTCCCAGGTAGTGACCCAGGATACTTTTGTGGGCCGCTCCGGTCCTTCTGACACAGCCGGTATGGCAAGGGTAAGTTCTTCCGCGGCCGCAGTCTGCTTCGGGCGTCCTCTGCCCAGGCTGGTTGCTACCAGCGCGCCCACTGCAGCATGCTGTCTTCTCGGAGTCTCCATTTTGCTCGGAGTCAGTCTCTGTACTGTCGCTTCTTGCAATGGCGCTGGGGACAGTGGAGATGCTGGAGAAGGTGGAGGCGGGCCTTCTTTTCCCGCTCTTGGGTACACTCCACCCCCAGTCTCGCACATCAAGTCGACCCGGCCAAGGCGGCTCTTCTTTTTCCCTGTATCGCCGCCCACTTCACATATCTTCATCAGCATCCTGGGGCCAGCACCTCCCCTCTTTGAGTGGCGCACTCCGCACTTCTTTTTCTTCACCGGCCAGCCCCAGGCTCTTCTTTTGGCGCCAATTCTTCGCGCTCTCACTGTGTTCATGAAGACGGCGGCCATCTTGCCGCCATCTTGTGCCCGGTCCAACGCCTTAGGCACCACTTCTTCTTCCCACCATGGGATCGGGACCCTTTGCCAATAATCCGGATCCTGTGCCCTAGGCACCACTTGGTCTCCATCTTCTTGAATCGGGACCCCTTGCATATAATCCGGATCCTGCCGACTACGCCACATGTAACGGGGTGCCAGGGGTGCCTCGGGGGTTGTAGTCGTGGCCCCTTTTTCTAGCAGGCTTACCCCTGGCTCCGCCGTCACTTTTGGGACAGGAGATGACTTGGTGGGGCAGAGTGTGGTTGTGCAGATGTCGCCGTCAGAGATACAAACACTTGATAGACGTGGATCAATTGAACCAGCAGGCATGTTTATTGTACACTTCTTCATGACAGAGGCAATACTCAGATGATATCACAACTTTCAGCTGGGGAAAACCTTTTCTGGATGTCTCCTCTAGTGGGGATGTGCCCGGCTACTCCACTTCACCTGGCTCCCACTCCGGCTAACACAGACTGGACCCACACCAATACTGCTGCCGGCTCCACCTTGCTCCTACCCTGTTGCTGTGGTCCCACCCGGCCACTAGGGGAAACCCACTAAAACAGAATAAAACATCTTTATTAAATCACATCAACATTCACAGTTTTCAGGGGGAAACTGCACCTCCTTGTAAGGGGTCTGCCCACCCCTTGCACAGGGTCTACCCCCCATGGTTCCAGGTTCCCATCAGCAGTGTCACTGACATCCGCACTGCAAATCCCAATCACACCTCACACCAGAGCTGGACAGACACATCAGTGGGTTGGTCAAGTTGGAGCACGACCGCCCACCTAGGGGTCAGGCAGACTGGTGGGAGGGAGGAATTAGAGAGCAGAACAGAGTTAGCCCTCAAAGAGTGAAGAGCAGGGGAGTTGGAGCTCCCAGGGAGGCAACGGGTTGGGTCGCAGACGGTGGTCCCGGACCACAGTAGTCAGGGACCAGTATTAGTAACACTGGACAGAAGTGTAACAGACACAGTTTAGGAGGACTGTTGGCACCAGAAAGCCCAGCAACCTTACTGGTACCGAACATGGCAGGGTACAGGACCCTAGATTGGGGAGTAGCTTCAAGCAACCTGATAATTAGCCTGTGGAGGATACTCTCTGTATGAACTGTCCCCAAGAGATTGGAGGCGACAGCACACCGCGGGGGTTAGGGTTCTCCAAAATACACAACCCACTGAAATCCCAAGTGCCAGCCACCAAGAGCATAGCTGCCATACACATGGGTAGCAGGGCATCAGTAACAACAGTAACAACAGTAAAACAATTTGTGCACGGAGGCAGTGCTCTGGACTTTCCAAGTGACACTGTTGGGAGCGGGACCTGGACGGGCTCCCCCCCGTAGAGACTGTAGTGCCCAGAGACTTTGGTTTATCATCTGTGTGAGTGTCTGCTTAATCCACTTGATTCACCACCACAACTGCCGCAGTGAGTACTCTGACCCCTGCCCCCTGCTTCCCAAGGCCAAGCAAGCTACCCGTTCACCAAATCCCCACAATCCGGGGCCTTCCGTACCTGTGAAGTGATTAACACCTGGCTGCCCAACACCATCTGTCCTGGTACTCCCATCAGCAGCGGAGGTACTCTTCTTTACCGCAACCCGCAGGTGGCGTCACGAACATTTATCCCCTGTAAATACCCCCTTTACATTCGAGATGGCTGCAAGACCCCAAGTCCGGAGACCCTCGAGCCACAGCATCCCCGGATCCGAGCAGTTCGACTGCTGCTGGGGCGACGCACAGGCAACTCCATTTGAGGTACTCTCCAGCAGCCATTCCCTAATGATGCGACCTTGACAAACTGCAGCATTGTCGTCCATGTTGTTCATGCAGAAGCACAATGACTGGAGTATGCCTTTGTGGGCGTGCTAACATGCTAATGAATGTGCAGCATCACAGGATGATCTCACTCACCTTTCTACTGCCATCATCGCCTGACACTGGATTTCGGCTCAGTATGCATGACCCCGGAGTTTCAGTCATGCGCACTACTTCAGTTTGAAGCCAGGGCGCATACACCCGGCTTCATAATGCGCATGACCAGAATCCCTGGGTCATGTGTGGAGCCCCTGACCTGGTCAGGCGCCACTGAGTACTGCACCCATGCTGGGTGAGTGCAAACAGGTAATCCTGAAGGCTGGAATAGGGTGTGTACACACAGACACATAGCAACCAGGTCTCACACACCATTGAGGGGACCCCTGGGCAGACCCAGGAGGGGGCGTGCCTCCACATCCAATCAAGGGGTTTGGTAGAGAGGCTGGAAGCTAGGTTGCAGTGGCAGTCAGAAAGGGGAGCTGGAGGTAGCCAGTCTGAAGTGGAGACGCATGAGAGCGGACACACTAGTCAGACCCTGCACGTGTGGTGGCCGTTGGCGGGGGAGACGGTTGCCACAGAGTCAGCCTGAAAGACACCTGAAGAGAGAGGACAGGCAGTTGAGTATGGGGATTCCTGGTAACCAAGCACGCACGGGGTACAGGTCCCTAGAGCCAGACATCCATTTAGTGGTCTGCTAAACCTGCAGGTGGAGGGACTAGAGGTTCCTCACCAACCATCACAGAGTCCGAGCATCAGCAGTAAAGAGGGGGCCATAAGGAGGATTGAGCCTGGAGCCATCTCCTTTGTTCCACGCTGCCAGCAAACGGGCCAGAAAGGGGAGAAAAGGCAGTTGCGACTTCCCTGGATAAATCCCACGGTACTTTAAGACAGGGGATGTCCAAAACAAGAAGTGCTAGGAATGCGAGTTAGCGGTTACCCTTATGATAGCCTGAAGAATACCTGGTTCCACCTGGTGTATCTCAGTATTGCCCGGGTTATCTAAAAAAAACCAGCTGAATGTGAGTGAGTAAACAAGTTGAAAGTCTTTCCAGACTGAGACTGAGTTCTTCTGCGACCTGTTGTTCCACACACATACACCCAAGCCCCTGGGGTCAGCCTCACTCTTGGGAGGCCACACCACCCGACTGCAGATTCCATCAGCCCCAAACGCTTGTTAAAACTGCAGTGGCGGTCACCCATAACCCTGACCGCAAACCGAGAGTGGTGTCACTATTCAGATGTAAATAACCAGACATACCTTTTGCCAGCGGTAACCAAGTGGAGCCCCTGTGGCATCCCAGAAGGTGAAGTACCTGGGGTGACCGCTATAGGTGGGCGACACATATGCGCACTGAGCCAAAATCCAGTGTGGGGCAGTGATGGCGGCCGGAGAGGTGAGTGAGATCATGACGCTGCACATTCATTAGCATGTTAGCACACCCCCAAGTGCGTACTAACATGCTAATGGAGCCGACTAGCCAGGGGAACTAACACCCAGGTGACTAGTCTCCTCGCTCATTAGCATAAGATAAAAGATCTTTAGAAGCACTTTTTCTAAAGATCTCTTTATCTATGCTAGTGTATACAGGGATGGTTAGGCAGGGATTAGCAATATGTACCCAGAACTGCTCGTGGTTCTGGGTGCATATTGGCCTTGACAGGTTCCCTTTAACAGTGTGGGTAGGTGTGCCTAATCAATACCGAACTGCCAAACACTTTGTGAATGGAACAGTGGCAAGCCCTTACTACTTGAATAACATAATCCAGTCATTGTGCTTCTGCATGAACAACAGTGGCCTAATTTAATTTTCATGGACAACAATGCTCCAGCTTATCAAGGTCGCATCATTAGGGAATGGCTGCTGGAGAGTACCTCAAATGGAGTTGCCTGCACTTACTCCAGACCTGAATCCCTTAATGAAGGGGTCTGTCTAAAGCCCATAGAAGACTTATGGGTTCACCTAAATCGCCATGTAGAGGCTTGTAACTCTGTACCCCAGAGCTCCAAGCTGAGGGCTGCCCTCCAATAAGGGTGGGATACCATGCCTCAGCAGACAATAACTGGACTTGTGAACAGCTTAAGACGTTGTTGTCAAGCTGTAATTGATGCTCAAGGCCAGATGAAAAGTTATTTAAACATTGACATTTTGGGGGGTATACCAGTAGCGTAGCTACTGCTTTTGCCGCCCAGGGTGGTTGTCAAATTTGCCGCCCCCCTCCGTTGGCCGTCGATAATTCAGAAACTTTCAAAAATCCGGAAAGCCATCAAAATATTTATTTTTCATGGAACTACAATCAAAGATCTAATTGTAGACTACTGCTATTAGTCCTAGACTTTCACCTTTTTACACACATGTAGGCCTATTATACACACACACACAGCTCTGCTGCATACATACAGACACACACAGCTTTGCTGCATACAGACAGACATACACAACTCTGCTGCATACATACAGACACACACAACTCTGCTGCATACATACAGACACACACACAGCTCTGCTGCATACATACAGACACCCACAACTCTGCTGCATACAGACAGACACACACAACTCTGCTTCATACTGACACACACAACTCTGTAGCTGCTGCATACATGCATACATACAGACACACACAACTCTGCTACATACAGACACACACAGCTCTACTGCATACATACATACAGACACACACAACTCTGCTTCACATATAGACACACACGCGGCTTTTGGGGGCCCGCACATGCGGCTCTGGGGGGCCCACACACGTGGCTCTTGGTGGCCCGCACACGAGGGGGGAGCCCATGCAGCTCACTGGGGCCCATAAACCGGGTGGCTGGGAGGGAGTATACAGGTCGAGGGGGGGACGGGGGTAGCAATTATCGCTTGGTCACGGAGGAGAGGGGTGTTGTGAATGTCAGTTATGCTTTGGCTGCTGGGAGGCTCCCTGTTGTGGCCAGGAATGGTTTGGACAGAGACCAGGTGTGTTTAGCAATGGGCGTTTCCATTGCTAACTCTCTGCTTATTTAAATCCTGGTCTGATAGCAGGCTATGCAGGATGTCAGTTGTTCTTTCTTCACCAGCCTGCTTCATTCTGCTCCACACCACATCTACCCCAGATAAGTGCTTTGCTCTTTATTTGTTGTTTGGTTCTTTTCTCTTATCTGAGTTTGTCATTTGCTGGGGTTGTTTTCAGTTTATTTGCATGCAGGGATCTTCCCTCTCAGTTGCTTAGCTGGGAAACTCCCTGCAGTTATGTTTGGAGTATTGCTCCTATAAGTCCATGTGTTTGTGGCTTTTTGAATTTGTAACGATTCCTGTTTTCTGTTCATTGGTATGACAAGAGCGCCTGGTATAGGAAGGAGTTCAGATCGTGCGATCTGAGGGCTTTTTGTACTTTCAGGAATTTGGAGTTTTGTAGGGTTTTTCTCTGGCCACCATCAGCCCCTTTCCTGTCCTTTCCTATTTTAGGCAGTGGGGGCCTCACCTTTGCTAATCCTATCATCTATCTGTGTATTGTGTTTTCCTATATCACCGCAGTCTTTGAATGTGGGGGGCTTGCTATTCTTTATCTATTTTCTGAGGCAGAGAGTTATTCATCTTTCCTCCCTTTAGGATAGCTAGTTCTCCGGCTGGGTTCGCGGTGCACAGGATGTTGGTTCACCCCTCAGCTACTTCTAGTTGTGATGGTTAGTAAGGGGATGGCGGCCAGATTAGTTGCCAATGCTCTTGTCACCTTTTACCAATGATTTATGGTGGTCTTCCATGGTTCCGGATGATAACAGAGGGGGCCCACACAGTGCCGGTGGTCGCTGGCTGGCACTGCGCCTCCTTCATCTGTGGGACTGAGCAGGCCACACGGTAGCTCCGCCCACAGATGAAGCTCAAACCAGGAGGACGCTGTGGTCTGCGCGCCTTAAAGGGACGGCAGCCACAGTTTCCTGCCGAGGACTGCGGTCCCCGGAACTCGTCCCGGGGGCAGCAGAACTGAAGGTGAGTGGCCAAAATGCCGCCCCCTGACACTTGCCGCCCGGGGCGGACCGCCCTCTCCGCCCCCCTTTGCTACACCACTGGGGTATACCCACCACTGTTTGGCTTTTGTTTCAATAAATTGTTTGAGATGAGGAAATCACCATTGCAGGCTTCTACTTAAATGCCCCCTACTGTCATGATAAAATATTACTGTTGTGTGATGCCATGGCCTATCAGGTCGTCACAGGGTATTGTGCAATCTGCCCTTCTGCACAGTATCCACCCTCCTTGGTTACGGATCCTGGTCCTTTGCTGTTGCAAACAGCTTAAGCCAATCAAAATCCTAGGAACACTGCCCACTTTAACCTACCAGACACACCATTGGGGGGCATGAAGGGAATAGGGTTGGTTGGGGGGTTGGTGAGGGGAAAGTGAGGAAAGTGACAGTTGAGTAGAGTTGAGACAATGGAGTGGAGAGAAGTAGTGGTGGCTCTCATGCGGAGAGGCCACGGAGGAGAGCCAGACGTTGGTCTGGACCTGGTAGGATCTGGAACCTCGGTCACAGGGGGCAATGTCAAAGGACACAGACTGCCTAGGAGGGGAGCCGGTGGCCTTGAGCTATCACCTGGAAGGGGCCAGGGTACGTGGGCCCCAGGCCGGAAAGTAGCTTCACGCGTTCCGGTAATTTACCCGACGGGGGTGAAGACTTCAAGTGTCATCCCCAACCCGCTCCAAAATCGGGGTACTAGCGCACCAATGTGATAGGACTTTCCCACTACAGTCCAAAGAAATCCTACACGTGAACCCTGAGAGCAAGCTCACTCCGTTAGCCATACGGGTCAGAGGGACCCAAAGAGTTTTATACCCACGGGTCCAACAGAGACGAAGGTGCCAAAGACAGGGCCACAGACTAACAGTAACACCAAGGGCACGGATCCAGGCATGCTCCTCGCAGGCTACAACGGCGCTCAGAATTCTGGTTCACAAGCTGTCGGTGTAGTTATTCTGGGACTGAGTGAGTACATTGGAAACCCCTGTTCCTATCCCCAATGGCACCCAAGCACCATCCTAACACCAACGGGCCCCAGGACACAAACCCCCTACCCACGGAGGGGTTAAACATCAGGCTGCTGCACCACCGTCACCGGCAGCGGTAGTTCCTCACATTACCACGCACTGTGGGTGGCGTCACGAACTTTAAAAAAAAAAAACCTGTACATATTCCCCCCTTTTTAATTCGAGTGTCCGCGCGGACCCCCCGGATCCGGAGACCCCTCGAGTTACCGCGGCACCGGATCCGAGCGGCTCAGCCGCTGGCATGGGCACAGTACATCTCGAATAACCTGGCGTCACGAACAGGATATGAGCAGGACCCACTTAACTGGGTAACAAGTGCCTTGAAAGCCGAAGACTGCAAGTCAAAATTCTGTTTCCCGCCAATTCCGCCATTTTCCGAAATTTTTTCACACCAAAACCCCGTCTTCTCCGAGAAAGCAAGCGAAGATAAAGCCCCGCCCCTCGTCTTCCTAGTGAGTCTGGTACCGGAAGTTCCCAGAGAGCCATGATCAGCGAGAGAGTGCTGCGAAAAGACCGAGGGGGCGGGCCAGAATGTGTTACTAGCGGAAAGTGGAGCAGGGACGCCAGGACTCTGTCACAACGTTCCTAAAAGAAGCAGTGGCAAGATGGCGGAGCGAGACTGGTCCCCAGAGCATGCTGTCCCTGGGACCGCGGCATGGATAGAGGAGGAAACGGAGCAGCTGTGCTGGAGGATGTGGACGTAATTCCTCTTTATTCTGAACCACTGGAGGGAAGAGATGAGGAGCCTGGCGATGGCGGTGCGAGCCCGTGAGATTGAAATCCCACGTGAAGAGAGGGTAAGTGGTTACCCAGTACCTGCTGATTACACAAATCCGGCCAAAGTGGCCGAGGGCTCCGGACTGTCCCCACTCACGGTGAGCACTCCACCACCGACTACCCCGTCCTTGGCGGACGCCGAGCTGCCCCCACCAACCCCGGCAGCGGAACCTTCAGTATGTTTCTCAGAGGCTCCGGCTGCAGAGATTCAGAGTAAGGTCCTTATTCCAGCCACGGCAGCAGTCGCCCAGACACCGGCCAGACCAGACCCGGCCGCATCACAGGGCCCATTCTCAGAGGTGGAGTACCTGGGCCCCGCAACCCCGGCTGCGGAGCAGTCGATTCATCAGCCTACACCAGTGGGAGCAGAACCAAGATGTCTGCCTGTTTCGTTACGGTTGGTGGGGCCGCCAGAGTTCAAATCAAGCCAGAGCTAGATAGGGAGCGGAGGCCGGACGCCGATGCCCCCTACTTGGAACGACAGCAATACCAGCTACAATCCGAAATTGCAACCCGAGACCGGCGACGACGGAAGCTTGCCGCCCATGATCGAGAGGAGAAGGAGCAGATAAGGAACGCTGCTTCCCAAGTAAAAGGGCCGCGGTGCCGTGGCCTTGTGGAGTGGTTTGACCCCGATCAGGGATGGGGGTTCATACGCGAAGCAGGCTTTGCAGCGGGGGTGCATGTGTCTCAACGGCATGTGGCGCTGCACCTTCCGTGGGGCCACCCAGAGCGTAACCTTCAGCCTGAAGAGATGGTTACCTATACCCGGCATTGCGGAAAGTGGGGCTGGTATGCTCTGGAGTTTACCAAGCATGTAATGTTTGAGGAAGGGTATGTGTCGGCGTCAGAAGCACATAGTCGCAAAGAAGCATGGCTACGGGACCTGACAATCTATTACTAGTGTTGAAAAATATTACAGTACCAGTAGTTGCGATGCCATAGAATGTTAGGTATCGTTTTTTTCTTTTTTTATTGTTTTCCATAGTATATTATTTTTCATATAGAAAATGTTAGTGATTAAGTGCCTAATCAACCAGTTTTAATGAAAAGAGTGAAAGTTATCAGATTTGCTAAAAGATTGTCAAGGTGTGTACCTCGGTACATGGACTTGAAAGTTTTTATACAGTATAAATAAGTAACAATGGACCACGGTCACAGGACTGGCGTGACCAACACAAACTTGTGTCTTGTAAAATACACTGCGTTCCAAATTATTATGCAGAAAATATTTTCTCATATTTTCCTAAATTAACTATATGAATAGCAGTCATTGTTATTTTCCAGTCATCTACTATTCGAGTATAATTGAAATGTTTTTGATCAAACTGCCTATGAAAACGGTATATATTTTTTTAAATAATAAACACTCAAAATGCACACAAAATGCATGTTCCAAATTATTATGCACAGCAGAGTTTTCAACCTTTTTATTTTTATTTTGAAAAAGAAAATGGTCAATTGTGAAATTATAAGCATTATCAGCTTATTACAAAATGAAATCAAACAGTTTTAAAGTCAAAACTTAATTCTAGGTGATGTTACATTTGCACATAGGACCCCTTGTTCGAAAGAAGCTTCTGAACTCTCTTGTACATTGAATTTGTCAGTTTTTGGATGGTTTGTGCTTCAATTGTTTTGTATGTGGACAGAATACCCTCCCAGAGCTGTTGCTTAGATGTTAACTGCCTCCCGCCATCATAGACACTCCTTTTGATGATGCTTCAGAGGTTCTCAATGGGGTTGAGGTCAGGGGAAGATGGTGGCCACACCATAAGTTTATCCTCTTTTATGCCCATAGCAGCCAGAGATGCAGATGTGTTATTTGCAGCATGAGACGGTGCATTATCATGCATGAAAATGATCTTGGTGCAGAATGTACGGTTCTTCCTCTTGAACCATGGCACGAAGGGCTGTTTTAGAAACTCTGCATAGATTATGGAGTTCATCTTTACCCCTTCAGGGATCCTAAAGGGGACGACAATCTCTCTCCCCATGATTCCATCCCAAAACATTACTCCACCTCCTCCTTGTTGGCGCCTTAGCCGTGTTTTCATGGGGTGTCCATCAACCAGCCATCCTTCACTCCATCCATCTGGACCATCGAGCGTTGCACGGCACTCATCGGTGAACAAAACAGTTTGGAAGTCAGTCTTCATGTATCATTTGGCCCACTGGAGCAGTTTCTGCTTGTGTGCAGTGGATAGAGGTGGTCGACAGGATGGCTTATGCACAGCTGCAAACCTCTGAAGGACCCTGCATCTTGTTGTTCAGGGGACGATGGAGGCACCAGCAGCTTCAAAAACGTGTCTGCTGCTATGACAAGGCATTTTAGCAGCTGCTCTTTTAACCTGATGCAATTGCCTGTTGGAAAGAGTCCTCAATTTCTCCTTATCAGCACGCACACGCGTGTGCTGTGAATCAGCTACATACTTCTTGATTGTGCGATGATCACGATGAAGTGTCTTGGCAATGTTGATTGTAGTCATGCCTTGACCTAAATACTCCACAATTTGTTGCTTCTCAGCAGCCGACACATCCTTTTTCTTTCCCATTTTGGCAAAAAATGTAGGCTGCTTAATAATGTGGAACAGCCTTCTTAAGTAGTCTTGCCTTTATTTGGACACACCTTCCAAACTAATGTGCACAGGTATCTGCAATTGCTTTCAGTGATATAAAGAGCCCTGACACACATCACCATCAATGAGTTTAACTGACAAACAAAACATTTCTAACCTTATCACTCCTAAACTCTTTTTGCATAATAATTTGGAACACAGTGTAGTTGCATCTCCTGTGCCAACCAGAGTAGTCAAAATTACGACACTCGGGACCTTAACCCGGTCACGGACCCACCTTAGGTTTCCAGGGGGAACAGGTTGTTTGGGTGGCGGGATATTGGGATCCGGGACGTTGGGACTGGACTGTCGCAGGAAGGGGTGCGGTACTAGCGCACCGAAGGGATCGGACTTTCCCACTACAGTCCAAAGAAATCCTACGTGTGAACCCTAAGAGCAAGCTCACTCTGTTAGCCATACGGGTGAGCGGGACCCGAAGAGTTTTATACCCACGGTTCCAACAGAGACGAAGGTGCCAAAAACAGGGCCACAGACTAACAGTAACACCAAGGGCACGGATCCAGGTGTGCTTCCTGTAGGCTACAGCGGCGCTCGGAATTCTGGTTTACAAGCTGTCAGTGTAGTTATTCCGGGACTGAGTGAGTACATTGGAAACCCCTGTTCCTATCCCCAACGGCACCCAAGCACCATCCTAACACTAACGGGCCCCAGGACACAAACCCCCTACCGACGGAGGGGTTAAACATCAGGTTGCCGCACCACCGTCACCGGGCTCCCCAACGGCCGCGGTGGTCCCTCACATTACCATGTACCGTGGGTGGCGTCACAAACTTTAAAAAAAAACCCTGTACATATTCCCCCCTTTTTAATTTGAGTGTCCGCGCGGGCCCCCCCCGGATCCGGAGACCCCTCGAGCCGCCGCGGCGTCGGAGCCGAGCGGCTCGGCCGCTGGCGTGGGGGCGGTACAGTAGCATAAACGTTTTATGTTTTCACCCAAAAACCAAATATCCCTAACTTTTTGTGAGTAGTGTATATCAAAGTAAAGACCCACATGAATGCCAGAAGGCAAGATTTCCCATTAAAACATTACCTAAAGCATCACATTGACTCTAGTGGCTTGCCTTCTTCCCATCCTACGCATTCTGGTGCCATCTCTTTCACAAATAAGCAAGTGTACCGCCCCGGGGCTCGGCCGGCTGCCGAGCCGCTCGGATCCGTGCTCGTCGGTGGGTGGGTCGAGCTCTTCTCGGACCCGGGGGTCACGTCGCTCTAAAAGGGGGTTGGCACTACACGTTGGGACTTCGGTGGGGAGGTCCACGGCCGGGGCCGCGGTTGTTTGTAGGGGATTTAAGTTCGTGACGCCACCCACGGGTTGTGGTGAATGGATGGACACCACCGCTGCCGTTGTCTAGGCTCCCGGGGACGGTGTTGCGGAGCTTGGTGTTGACCCCCTCTGTGGGTAGGTGGATGATGGTCCCGGGGGCCCGAGGGAGGCGCTGAGGCGAGGGGATGGATGCGTGCTGGGGTGTCGGTGCGGTGCGGCGCGGTGAGCGGCCCAAAGTCACTGTTGTACTCACTATGACAAACACGCTGGAGTCTCTGGTAAACCAAACAAGATGGTGAACGGTGCCCGCAGCCGGCTGCAGTTTTCTTTTCCTCTTATCAGGTTGGTGGTTTCCGCCTTTCTCCTGCACCTCACTTAAGTAGAAATCACGACTCCTATGCCTGAGCAACGGTAGTCCGCTCCCCGGTTTGATATGTGTCGGGAGATCCCTCTTTACCCGCAGACGCTGGCCCCTCAGGTCTCTATGCCTGGGCGGTAGCTTTACCCCTATAATTGGGCTGTTGTCTTCAGTCAGGTCTTATGTGGGAAAGGTCCTAAAGTCCAGTCCTCAATCAGTTGATTTGACTCAGCCCGGTTGTTTCTGGGCCTCATACTGGGTCTGAGTACCCCTCCTGGTTCTCCGGTTTGCAATCGGTTCCCCGGTTCGGTACCGGCGGGCCACCGCCCGTCCCCGATCCCTATGGTTCCACCGGCTCTAATCCCAGCTCCTGTAGGCGGCCACCACCATCTGCCTCCATCTGCCTCTTCTTAAGACCGTGTTGCATAATAATTTTTGTCTTTTTGAAGATCAATACTACATACAGAATAAAGGGACCGCGATGGGTTCGAATATGGCGCCACCCTATGCCAACATCTTCATGGCACATTTCGAAGACACTCATGTCTACAGCCATCATCTATATGCCACACACGTAACAACGTGGTGTAGGTATATAGATGATATATTTTTGACCTGGACTCATTACTCTCCTTCTATAATGACCTCAATAGCTGCCTACAGAATCTAAAATTCACATTACATCAAGATCTCCAGAATATTAGTTTCCTGGATACAATGGTAATTAAACTTTCTGATGGGAAATTAACCACGGATCTGTATACTAAACATACAGACAAAAATAGTCCACTTCACTTTACTAGTGCACATCCAGGGCACGTGAAGAAGGCCCTGCCATTATCTCAGATTAGACGGGTCCAAAGGATAGTGTCTGATCCCGCTATGCAGGAAACACGATGTATGGAGATTAGTCAGAAGTTTATAAATAGGGGTTACCCACATAACATTGCGGTCCCAGGTCCCTCCAGTAACAAACAGCCTACCTTTAGTGGCCCTAGGGTGGCTTATGTTTCAACTTATCACCCTTTTCAATCCCAGATTAAAAAGGCCATCCTGAATCATTGGTCCCTATTAGGTAAGTCTTATCCTAATGTAACAGCCTTCCAGAATCCACCCCTCTTCTGCGATAAACGCCCTAGGAATCTACGTGATACTTTGGTTACAGCTGATGTCGGTTCCCAAAAGAAAGAACTCCGCCAAACTATCTTACACACTGCACGCAAGGGTAATTTTCCGTGCCTCCATTGCACCAAATGTTCCAATATGACTAAGGGCAGCTCTTTTTCCCATCCACGAACAGGCAGGATCTTCCACATAAACAACTTCTTTACTTGTGACTCATCTTATGTGGTGTATCTTATTAAGTCCCCTTGCGGTCTCGGGTATGTTGGGGAGACGACCCAGCATATCCGAGACCGCATAAGTAAACACAAGTCAACTATCTGGTGCAAATATGAATTATTACCCATTCCAGCACACTTTATGAAGGCAGGCCATTCAGTCTCTCAGTTACGCTATCAGGTGATAGAACATGTTCCACTTAGCAGGAGGGGAGGCAACAGGATTCAAAGGCTTAAGGAAAGAGAGGACTTCTGGATATACACCTTGCAGACCCTTGAGCCCAATTGTTTGAACCGCGAATACGAGGTGTTCTATTGAATAAATACATGTCATTTTGAATTTAGTATAGGTTTCTGTTAAATATACTACATTGTCTTTAAAGGCTCAAATATCTTAAAAAACTGTATACACTACTGTTATATTGGCATAATTATCTTCATTTCTGTTTCTTTTAGGCACAATAATATCCCCACGGATTCGCACCATCACCCGGCTAATATCCACTGATGTCTCTCCCACATGGCCCGTGTGTGTGAGCATGCGCGCGCGGCCGCGGAAGGTACTACAGTCCTGTGCCCGCGCCCGCGTCTACCACGCACAGCCTCACTCCTGTCACCTCTGCCGCCGTCTGTGGGGCACGGGAGCGCATGCGCGCGGGGTTCCCCTTGCGCGTGCGCGCTCCTGCGCTTCACTGACGGCGCCCCGGCCATCTCATCATGTTCACATCACGGTGCCGTCTGTGGTCTACTGGCGCGCATGTGTAAGACCTGTTAACATTTACATATATAGGTTAGAAGACTGTGAACTTTTCCTTGTTATGCTGCCACCTGCTGTCAAAACAAAGAACAGCGGGCACAAACCCCTGCTGCTTGATTTACTTGGTACAGTCCTGAACAGGATGTGAGGAGGAGCTAGTTTTGTTTGGTAGCTGTTTATGCTGAGGTGTGTGTGTTCGGACGTGCTGAAGAAGGCAAGGCCGCATTCTGCCCTGCTGAACAAGGTCCAAGTACCTGAGTGTTGCGTGACATCTCCCCAAGACACAGATCCAAGAAAGGCTGGATGTGGAGCGAGGAGCCAGACAGCACGGGCAAATTACAGAGACGGGACAAAGACTGAACTTTAGAGGTGTCTGCCGGCGGAATACGGGCCCCAGCGGTGACGAGGTACCCCACGCTGAAACCTGCAGTTAAGTGTGCACACTACTTTTAGTTAGGGACAGATAGGAAAAGACTCTGCACTGTGTTATGCAAGTAAGGTAACAAGGACCCTGCGGTTTTTTTGCTTAATAAGGATTTTTGTGTTTTGCTTTTGGGAGTACAATCTGAGGCTTCCCACCCTTGACAAACTATTCAAAGTGGTTGTATGTATATTACATTATATCTACTGCTGTGCACATTCCCGCTTTTCTCTCCCTCCTTTCCCGCACTATTCCTCCACCTGTGTTGTGCAATATGTTATTAAATTTGCATTGATTAACCCCCATGGTTCCGTGCAGTCCTTGCGTATCCCGTTACCTGCAGGTTATTACACATGCGCGGGAGGCACCTCTAGTGGGCCCTCCTGCGCTTGCGTGCTACTGTGTTCCACAGGCTGCGTTTGCGGCTCACCAACGGGTTTTCCTGTTCCACTCAATTGGCCCTCCCTTTGGCTTTAAATGGCAACCATCAGGCACGAGGCAGCACCTCAAGACTCCATGTGTTCCCATCCCACGGCACGGCACTTGCTTCTTCACTCTAACCAGGAAACCAATGGGGACTCTCTGCCCCTCGGGGCTTTCCACTATATGCTGTTCACCTTAGACTCATAGCGGTCTATCCTTATACCTTCACAGATCCTCATAAGGGGTTATATGTACGGGGTCTTGACACCCTACCCTCTTCTGGAGTAACATAAGGTTTGTGTTATATTCCCCAAGGTGTTACTAAAGATGTTTGTCAAATCAAGGGATATATACTTGTTTGTATGCACCTTTATATGTCACAGGTTCATAAGCTTGGGAGTCCTGCCATTCCATTATATACTATTGGTCCATTTTACCTACACCATATGTGGTGAGTCTGTGATACTTCATATTGCTCATCTGGGCCATTATATACAGGGGTGAATAATGCATTATTGCTAAGTCAGCATATTTCTATATATCTCTTCATCTATTAGAGTTCCATATGTATAGAGTTTTAGCCATTCTACTGTATAAACTGATCTTCCTAATCAAAACACATTGTGGTGAGTTCTACGCATTATATATTAATTTCCGGGGGCTGCTCCACATATGGATTTCTCCAATATAATACAATGTCTTTTTGTGCCATCCAATAGGCCGTATACTGCAGTATATACATGAATATTATATCTATGAGAAGTGTACCCCACATATAGTAGCAAAGGTAATTCCTCTGGCCCACATTCATCTATATACCTATATTCAACAAACTACATGAGGTATCTTTGAGCCTCTGTCTCTCCGTTTTCTGCAAACAGAGTAGTATATAACTCATGCTGTTCATTTTTATCTTAGGTAGATATTTAAGTTCAAATACAACACGTGTGAACAATTTTTTCACCATCCTTATACTTCATATACTCTCTTTGGTACGTATTATTGACAGAATATGTCTATGTCTCTGTATTAATAATGAGATCTCAACCTCAGTTTATTTTATTTTATTTGATGCTTATCTTGCTCTCCATTTACACCTTGGTATGTCTATTCATGTATGTACATATTGGTCTTTTTGCGTATTTATGTTTCATGCATTGTAAAGAGGTTTTTTGCATGTATGTCTAAATATTATCATATTGTACTCTGATTTACCCTTATTTTGTTATCTCTGTTTAATTACAGAACATAAATTTGATAAAGGTCTGAGTGTAAAGGCCGAAACGTCAAAATATATTTTTTTCTATATACCTTTGCATGAATAAAAATCGAATCAAAACCATCAAAAACTCGTTACTTTTCATGACTTTCTGAGTGCCCGAGTTATCCCTCTATATCCTTACCAGGGGTGACTGGGCTCCAACCCAGACACCTGTGTAGACTATAGCAGACCTAGGTACAGGTCTGCCCTTGAACTTCACTCCACTCCACTTCACTGTCAAGACTAGACTACTCTACTGTTTTTCCCGCCTCGGGGCCTGTGAACTCCTCGGTGGGCGGAGCCGACCGCCTGGCTCCGCCCCCTGGTGTAAACATCAAACCCGGAGGGAGGTGACAAGGGTTTTGTAGTTTGGCTGCTGTTACTTTTTTAGTTTGGCTGCTGTTACTTTTTTAAGGGGGAAGGGGGGGTGCATGGGACTACCTGTGACAACCTGGCTAGTCCAGGGCGTCACACAAGACACAGTTTACTTTTAGACTAGCCAGAGAGACAGGGGCAGACTTCTGCCAATTTAGAGGAAAAGCTTTTGCTCAGGGACAGGTGCACTTTGATCTGCACTGCTGAGGGCAGATCAAGGTATTGCAGCGCACATGCGCAGGTGGTCTTTCACCTTTCCTTGCGCATGCGCATTGCAGTACTTTGAGCTGACCTCAGCAGGGCAGATCAAAGTGTGGTTGCTCAGGACCACAATGACGGTCTGGGTGGATGACATAGGAGGTGTCATCCACATGAGGCTGGGAAGAAGGATGATGGCGATCGCAGCATAGAAGAGGTGCCAGACCCGCAAGCAGCGATGCCCATCAGAACGGACCGCCCCCTAGGTGAGGATAATAAAAGTGTTTTTTATGTTATACAGAGCGGCCTGGGCACTTGTATACAGTATTCTAAATGGTGGTGGACGCAGCTTATAAGGGACAAATCTGGTGACAGGTTTCCTTTAATAGAGGTTCACAACAATTTTGAATGAGGATTCACATTTGCCCAGATATAGAACATATTGGGTATGCATTGTGATTCTATACACATATTGCCTTAGCTAACTTGTGCTCAATAAAATAGTTTGAGTCGAGCAATGTACTGTATCTGCTGCCATATAAAAAAAATGTGGACAGAATTTCCTATAGGAACTGCCTTAGTAGCATCCAAGCAAAGGTATGGAACCTTGACTTTGTGATCATAATCGCATAATTAAAAAAAACCATGTGAAATATGTAGAATAACCTTGAACAGTCGATTTTCCAAGGATATGTCAAGGATTTTCAGTGTTCAGGAATCTGGCATGGAAGATAATACACTGTTATTTGGCTTGATGATGAGTATATTTAGTTTCTGAAGAAGAGCCTTTGCTAAACTGAAAAGCAAAAAAAAACAACAAACAAACCCAACTCCTGTATTTAACTTACAAATGGGTCTGATGTTTCCAACCCCACAATTTCAGCTGAGAGAAAAGTGACGAGAGCTTCCTGTTTTTCAGCATTAGATATTACTAACAAGTAAAAACATAAGATGCTGACCGACTGCAAAGTGAATACTTTTCTCCACTGGAGTTATTGTCGACAAGGAGTGGAATTTTATCCAACTATGGATACAAAATACTACAATGATGAGATGTATCAGATAAGGAAAGTCACATAACTAGTAATGGGCCACGGTGCCAAAAGGAGGGTTGTGTACACATCAGCCACCATACAAGTAATCCAATCTTGCAATGTAACAAGATATATCGACCCTTCCTATCTGATTCTTAGAAATTAAGGAAATATGAATTACTAAAATTACTATTTGAGTTTATAGAGAATAAATCACATGGTAACTGTTGGCAGACCACCTGCAACGTGCCAATCACAAGATGAGTTAGCGTTAATTAGGGCATAGGATGACCTGTAGGTAACAGCTAAGGACATTGAGTACACCCAACACCATGAGACAAGTTAAACAAATAAAATAAAACACGTATTCTTTTACAGACGAATATCTTCCTCTACCCCACGCAAACAGTCTGTCACGCCAAACATTCCTTTTAAATTAATAATAAAATTATATAGGAGATTTAGCCACTATGAAAATCATGCTATCCTTTACTTGTGCAGTGTTTACAAAAATAACTTTTAATGCCTATGCAAATGAGGGGGGCTACAGTGGACCCTTGGCGTAGCCAAGAGCTTAGTTCACCATTACGCCTCTTTATTTTGAATCTTGGGGACTTCCCTTGTTTCTGAGGAGGCACACTTGCTTCTAAGAGTGAACGTTGCCTTGCATGTATACGCCAACTGCGACCACTATTAGTTCATTGTGGACATGCACATAGTGGCCAGCTGCGTGCTCATTCCTTGCTCCTCTCTGCTGACACAATAAATGGAGTTATAGGAATGGATCCTGCTTGAATGGATCACGCCTCTTGCTGCACTGGTACTACCGGTTGTGTTGCTAGTGGCGTCAGAGTTAAGGAGTAGGTGTAGAGGTACGGCTCATGACTTAATTGCATAAATAGGTGATTATTACCACTGCCACCATTTTAGCTGCTAATATAAAAAGTCCCACCTTCTCTACATGTGTTGACCTATGTACAACGGGCTTCTTATATCTATGGGGGCTTCATATATGTATAGAGTTTCAGTGTTCAACACTTGTAGATGAGGTGGTGTCTACACTTCCAGTGTACCAGCACAGTAAGAGAAGCGTAAGGAAGCACGCGCGTAGCCAGTTTTAAGGTTCATGCGCACACACGTGTGGCAGCGTTCTCTGTAGGAAGTTACTGCTGCCCATCAAAAGCAGGAAAAGTACCCAAAATGCGAAATGAGCTAAGTCCTCTATATCACTGTGTAGTCACTATAAAGGCATATTTGGGGGTCACTCCACTTGAGATTTAAACCCTCCAAGTCAGATACACCAAAAACATTTACATACAGTGTTAGTTGGAAATTGTGGGTACAGATATGACAATTGTAACGTTTAGAACAATGGAAGAAAACACAGCATGATCGTCAATGAAACATAAAATATAAAGCCTTCCCTCTCTATCCATTTGTTTATTTCTCATAAAGAATGGCACATCTTTGAATTTTGATGACTTTTAACCCCCAGTTTACTACAATATGAAGCACTCCTTTGTTATCATCATTATTTCTATTGCCACCTCTTATTTTATAATTATTTCTAATTATTTTTTATTTTAAAAGTTACTTTCAAAGGCTTCCAGTAAGCCAGTAAAATAACCTAAATTTTGATTTAAAGAGAATGTGTTTTCAGAAGATGACTTATTGTTTAGATATTTTTTTAAAAAATTGCTCTTTTGCTTTTTTTTCATATTAACATCTTTAATTAAAAATATAATTATAGAAATATTATAGACTTTATCTTCCTGTTGCCTCAGGAAGAGTTTACAGCAGCTTCTCTATCATCACAGGCAGTATTACGTCAGATAACACCTTTATACACAGCTGATAAAACAAGATTCACCATTTATAATAGGGAATATTACAGCAGACCCTTCTCCCCCACCCTTCACAACAACCTTTGAACACACTTGTTAGCATCAGTCTGTTTGTGCTAATGTACTTTTTTTTATTTCTAGAAGTGGAAGTTAGGAGGTTAGAGTTTAAAAAAGTGCTAGTGACAAAAGTGAAGGTTTCAAGATTTAAAATTCTTAAAAAAAACTGTAATATAGAAAAAATGGCAACAATTAAAAACCACTAACAAACCTCATTGTGTAAAGTGCTGTGAAATTAATAGCGCTATATAAATGAATAAATATTATTATTATTATTATTGGCATGTGTTTTGGTAAATTTTCTGCCCCCCAAAAAACCATTGCAATATAACAGAATGAAAAATGTTGATAAAACCAGCTGGACTGCCCAATTTTGTCCAGTTGGCCAAACCAAACATACAGCCAATTTCTTTATTGCGCAGTACTGTTGCTTGTCCTACAAAGAGAAAGGCATGATTTCACACAAAAAGGTGATTATTGATAAGAGGTAGATTCTTCACATATATGTTTGAAGTTTACAGACAGTTTTGTGAATTGTTTAGTATCATAGATATTCAGAAGTCAGCCATATGCTTTGGATTTCTGTTGCTTCAATGGGATCTGACCATTAACAAGAGATGGCTCTCTACCGAATGTTAATTTAGTATCAATGGAGAGAGACGAGTTTATGTCCACTGAAAGCAAAAGGATTGGGTGTTGAAATTATAACTGCCGAAAATTTCTCCCACAACATCAACTCTTTGAGTAGAGATGGAAATATCTGAGACACATCATATGGTCAGACGATCCCAGTGAATTGGCATTAAAAGAGTAACTGTTGTTTTAATTTTAATTTCATGAATCAATAGTACATATAAAAATATGCATTTTTGTAATATATCTTATCACAGGAAATTAGTTCTTTCACCTCCTGGATTGATGTTTCACTCTCAATCCACGCGTAAAATCTGTATTCAGTGAAGACAGATTTCCACGTTATTGAGATAGAAGAAGACACTTAGGGGTACATGGCACGCTGCGACATCGCTAGCCGATGCTAGCGATGCCGAGCGCAATAGTACCCGCCCCCGTCGCACATGCGATATCTTGTGATAGCTGCCGTAGCGAACATTATCGCTACGGCAGCTTCACACGCACTTACCTGCCCTTCGACGTCACTCTGGCTGGCGACCCGCCTCCTTCCTAAGGGGGCGGGTCGTGCTGCGTCACAGCGACGTCACACGGCAGGCGGCCAATAGAAGCGGAGGGGTGGAGATGAGCGGGACATAAACATCCCGCCCACCTCCTTCCTTCCGCATAGCCAGTGGAGGCAGGTAAGGAGATGTTCCTCGCTCCTGCGGCTTCACACACAGCGATGTGTGCTGCCGCAGGAACGAGGAACAACATCGTATCCCCTATTGGTGCGACATTATGGAAATGACCGACGCTACACAGATCGCCGATTTACGACGGTTTTGTGATCGTTTATCGGCGCATCTAGGCTTTACACGTTGCGACGTCGTTACCGGCACCGGATGTGCATCACTTTCGATTTGACCCCGACAATATCGCAGTAGCGATGTCGCAACGTGCAAAGTACCCCTTAGTGCCTATGGAAATGGGAGGGAGACACTAGAGGCAAACGCAGACAATCTATTGTTAGTTCTCCTGAGACGACAGTTATAATTCTTCATAGAACTTAAAGTGAACCTGTCAGATGCAATATGCACCCAAAACCACGAGCAGTTCTAGGTGCATATTGCTAATCCCTGCCTAACAGTCCCTGTATACACTAGCATAGATAAAGAGATCTTTAGAAAAAGTATTTCTATAGGGGGCTTTACACGCAGCGATATCGCTAGCGATATCGCTAGCGAGCGTACCCACCCCCGTTGTTTGTGCATCACGGGCAAATCGCTGCCTGTGGCGCACAATATCGTTAGGAGCTGTCACACGGACTTACCTGCCTAACAACGTCACTGTGGCTGACGAACCGCCTCCTTTCTAAGAGGGCGGTTCGTGCAGCGTCACAGCGGCGTCACTCAGCGGCCGCCCAATAGAAGCGGAGGGGCGGAGATGAGTGGCTGTAACATCCCGCCCACCTCCTTCCTTCCTCATTGCCGGCGGCCGCAGGTAAGCTGTAGTTCGTCGTTCCCGAGGTGTCACACATAGCGATGTGTGCTGGCTCGGGAGCGATGAACAACCTACATCCTCAACAATCAACGATTTTTTGAAAATGAACGACGTGTCAACAATGGACGATTTGGTGAGTATTTTCCATCGTTAATGGCCGCTCGTTGGTGTCACACGCAACGACGTCGCTAACGATGCCAGATGTGCGTCACGGAATCCGTGACCCCGGCGATATATCGTTTTATACATTGCTGCGTGTAACGGGGACTTATGGCTAAAGGCCCCGTCACACACAGAGATAAATCTTTGGCAGATCTGTGGTTGCAGTGAAATCATGGACATATTGTTCCATTTGTACACAGCCACTGATTGTCCATAATTTCACAGCGACCACAGATGTGCCGCAGATTTATCTCTGTGTGTGACAGGGCCTTATGTGCGCATGCTGCATCTTTGTGGTGACCACAAAGATGCATGTTTTTGGTCCCAAATAAATGCTCCCTTGACATGCATTTTTTGCTGCGTTCGTTTACCGCGTTTTTGCCCAGTGCGTTTCTTAAGTTAAATCTATTGACTGGAAGCGCTCAAAAACACTGGCAAAAACGCAGAAAGAATTCACATGCTGAATCTTTGTGGTCACCACAAAGACTCAACCCAAAAAAAAGCTGCAACGTGCGGAGAGAAAAACTGAAATCTCATAGACTTTGCTGGTGAAGGAAATGTATGCAGTTTTGGGAGCAAAACTGCAACAGAAACTTAGCAAAAAACGCAGCGTGTGCACAAGGTCTAAAGATTGTTTCTTATATTGTAATGAGGCCCACTAGTAGACCCAAAGGCGTGAGTTTCCCTGGCTAGCCGGCCCACATAGCATGTTAGCCCGCTCCTGTGCATCTTGATGAACGCGCAGCTACGCCTCACATACCTCAGTTTTGATGATGGCCGGCGGAGGAAAGCCCGGGATTTCCGGTCATGCGCAGTATACCCCACTGAAGCCGAGAAGCTTACACACAGCATCAATAGAGTGCACATGATTAGAAGTCCAGGGGACTCCGGATCATGCGCAGTATGCATCCATCCTCCGCCGGCCATCATGAAGAGTGAGGTATGTGTCGAAGCTGCCCATTAATTAGCATGTTAGTACACCCACAGGGGCATGCTAACATGCTACGTGGGCGGGCTAGCTAAGGGAAATCACGCCCTTGGGACTAGTCCCTGACCTCATTAATATATAATAAACAATCTTTAGAAATCATTTTTCTAAAGATCCCTTTAGCTATGCTAGAATATACAGGGACATTTAGGCCACGTGCGCATGTTGCGTTTTTTCATGCGTTTCAGCAGCGTTTTGAGCTGCAGCGTTTTAATGCAAAATTACATGCTTTTTGATTTCCAGGCAAAGTCTATGGAAAATAGGGCTTTCTTGTGCGCACGATGCTTTTAAAAACGTAGCATTTTTGGTGTCGAAAATTTGTCAAATTCTTTCTGTTTGAAGAAGCAACATGTCAATTGTTTTTGCCATTTTGGCAGCATTTTGCTAACATTGAAGTCAATGAGAATTATTAAAACGCATCCCTAAACGAAGTTTCTAGCGTTTTACATGCTTTTTTGATGCTAAACACTTGCTTTTTTGTCAAAATCAAAGCATGCGTTTTTGGTATTATAGTGAGGTCAAGAGGTTTCCATTTGCCCTCACATCCATTCCAACTTTAAAAAGTGAGTCAAACAATACTTTTACTTTATTTTGAACATAAGTATTAAATCTCATTAATTATTTTCGGTAAATTATCATTATAGTGTTTGATTTAAAGGTTATTATTTTTTTTTTTTTCATTTTTTTCCTACAGTTTGAATGTTCAAACTTTATTTAGTTGTGTATTTGTATTGAAAACGCATCTCAATGAAAATGCTTTTAAAACGAGGTCAAAACGCAGCAAAAACGCTATAAAAACGCTTGCGTATTTCCTGCGTTTACGTGGTCAAAACAAAATTTGACAATGACAAATTCTGCCAGAGGATGCGTTCATTTCTGCAAGTTACTGAACGCAACGTGCGCACATGGCCTTAGGCAGGGATTAGCAATATACACCCAGAACTGCTCATTGTTCTGGCAGCACATTTTACCTGACAGGTTCCCTTTAATAAGCATCAACTGTCATCTATTTCAGTAACTGGAAATTTGTAGTTATGGAAGACAGATCTTACCCATGAATTTAGAAATTTGTGAATACATAATCAATTCAGGAGGAGAAAGAATCAGATTTCTTTGAAAAGATATACTATAAAGTTTCTTATTTTCATGCATATATGAAGAAATTAAAACAACGATTACTCATTAAGAGTTGTAACAATTGATTGTTCAGCCGACCACTATCTATTCCTGGATTAGGGGATGATACAGTATTGTTAATACTTTTTATAAAACAAATTGAGAGTAGTAACGTTGCAGCATTTGGTCAGCATTAATGGAGGCGGACTAGTGCCCTTTACAATCCCTTTAACATATTCAAAAATATAAAATGTTATCGTGTATAAAGCATTAGCATTAATGTATTTATCTTGACTTATCTACCAATAGTAATGGTTCTGTGTACCATGCAGCATACTTCATGATTCTCCATCTTGTTAAATAGATCAGCTCAAGCTGCCATTTTATACACTAGGTTGTTCACAATCAATGTATCTTATACTAGGCACTGAAATTCATTTTTTTCAAGACCTCCCATGAACAATGTACACAAAATGTGGGGTGAAACGCAGCATGGATTGCTGTCATAAGACATGAATAGCTGTTGTCCATTCAGATTTAGGACGGCTTACTATAGGTAACCACAATCTCTGCTGTGGTCATTACTGAACAAAGCCTGAACAGGGCACAGTTTGAAATATAAATGGAGTGAAAGTTTTCTTTAAAAATTCTTCTGGAATAATAACATTTAGGAGACAATAAAAGATTACAGAACAATTGTGAGTTATAATACTGCGGACACACTTGATAGGTTCCATTAGAACGAAGGATGGACATTGTGGGTGCAGTGAATGTATAAATATATATATATACACCAGTATATATATATATATATATATATATATATATATATATATATATATATATATATATATATATATATATATATATATATATATATATATATATATATATATATATATATATATAGTTTTATATATATATATATATATATATATATATATATATATATATACACTGTATATACACACAGTAAACTAGCTTTAGAATATATGAGGTTTTTACCTGTGAGAAGAATACTGCGAGTAGTTCCAGTTAGGGTTTGATCACCATTACGCCTAAAATATGTCTTCCATGTATGTGCTTTCTACCTTTTTTCTCTCTTCCTTTCTTCCCCAGATTACCGCTTGTGTTAAGTTTTGTCTTTATGTTCCGCCAACAATTCTGGCCTCGTGCTAGTATTAAATGTCTTTTGTCATATTTTCTTCATATATGGCTTTTTTGCACCCAGTTTCTTGCTCTCGTCTTCTCTCTACTGCATACTCTTCTCTCCCTCCCTTCCTCTTGTTTAACTTTGCATCTGTTTCTCTCCTTTTCATTATTACCTGACTTCCTGCCGAAGCATAACTCTGAATGCTACAACCACAGACACATGCTAAACATTGCGTAGCTAAAATAATATCTGCAGTTCAAAACCAGTGCTAATATTCTTATATACAGCGTTTGGCCATTGCTTAGGTGTTTTTGACCAGTAGTGTCAACCTTGATTGAAGAATACATAGCCACTAAAATTTTTCAATTACCGCCAACCAGTAATTGTTTGAATGGTGTTATATATAGTTGCAAAATAGTGCAGAAGCCAAACAAAAGTCACGGCTTTCTATTCGTGTCTTTCTACTTCTACATGAACCTGTCTTTGGGCTATATGTACCTGTGAGCTATACGAGTAATATTTGGTCAGGAATGTAAGGATACCTTTAAGCATTCGACCTTAGTTGAGCATTAATGATATAAACCAAAAATATTGTTTCATAGTCTTTAAATTTGAAAGTAGACATAAGTGCATCAATGTCAAACTATAACCTAACATGTTGATCCAGAGGAAGGCAAAAACCACGAAGCATTTGCTAATTGCCCCATATCAAGGGAAGAATTCCTCCCAATACCACATATGGCAATCAGGCTAGTTCCCTGGATTAGCAACCTATCAAACAATGTAGTGCATATGTGTCACCCAGGGTTATGGGATACTCGGTCCCGGGCAGTGTACAACTGGGGAATTGCACTTTGGTGCCCGTTGCCCGGTTCCGTGCCCTGGGTGCTTTTTGAAAAGGGGAATATTTACAGGGGATTGTTAAATAAAATTTATTCGTGACCCAACTTGCGGTTTTGCGGCTATAGGGTTAGAGCCGCTGCTGCACAATGATCACTACTGGGGCTGGTGTTAGTGGCAGCCTGGATGTTGGGCCCTCCGCAAGTAGGGCCAGGCCCCAAATGATAGGTGATGTGACGGGTGTCGGAAGGTGGGCTACACAAGGGTTTCAGTGTAACTGGTTCTTTACTCACTTTCTGGGGGTAACTGGTCACCCGAGGCTGGCTGGTCCCAGTGCCGGTGTAGTGACCTGGTGGCTTCTTTCCCCTGCACCTTTCTTTAGTTGGTGGGTCCCCGTGGCATAGAGTGGATGGGGGTCCCCTCCTGGTTGTCTTCTTCAGCAGTCCGTATGATGGTAGCGTGAACCCTGTGGGGTTGGAGTCTCTGGTCCTGTCCCCGGTTCTCCCTTTGCTACTGAGTCTCGAACCTCAAGGTCAGTGAGGTCCTTGATGGTCCCCTCACTGTGCAGATTTTATCAGGTCTGCCTGGAGCTTTTTCCTGACCCAGGATTCTGTACCCTGTTGGTGATTAGCTCCGGGAGTACTCCACCGTACTTCACCGGCAACTAACCGCCTGGGCGCTAGGTCACTGTTCACTCCTGTCAGTCCATCTGCTCACTTCCACTGTCAAACTCTTTCTCCCTGTCCACTGTCTGACTGTCCACTGTCTGCCCCTCCCACCTGGTTAACTAGTGGACTGTACTGGCTCCACCTCTAGGCGGCCATCCATTGGTCCGTCCCTAGCCTTATACCATTCCATGGGGGATAATTGGGGAAAACTGGGATTTTCTGGAGTGTTTGTGTGTTACTGGCACTGGTCTTCTGGGTCCCTAGGGGTAGGCCCTGCATCCTGGTGGGGATGCAGTACCTTGTAGCTCCCTGATAGCTTCAGGGAGTTACATTCCCCCTTGGTTAATTCCAGCACGTACTCGGGCTGCAAGTGATACAGGTTACACTTTTTATTTTACATATAAATATAACATAACAAATCTTCCCACGTAGGGGAGGTTCATGCGTTAACGTGGCTTTAACTGGAGTACCCCTCCCTACACCCACCATCCAAAGGTCCTGGTGACAGAACCCTCTAAGGAGGCAGGTCACCGGTTGCACTAGTTACCAGGTCTCAGCCTACTCTACTGCAAACCTTTCCTCCAATCTTCCTCTCCTTGGTGGCGGTGTTTAACATGGTCCATTAGTTAGGTTGTACTCTGGTGATGCACAACTGGTGCAATTTTAAAGGTAACAGTTTTTGGCTGCTGCCAGTCCTGCAGCCTGAGTCCATTTTTTTATCAAATCAAACTGGAAAAGTCAACATTTTTAACTTTTTAGCACACTTTCATCTGGAACAGTTCAAGCAAACAAACAAACAAACTGTTAGCGCAACAAGTCATAGCTACTAGGGTGTTGGAAAGGAGCCATCTGGTTCACTTGGCCTCCTGGGATCAGCACTCAGTCTGGGTACACTGTTCTCGTGCACCTGCACTGCCTCCTGGTGGCAGCTGGGGAACTCTTGCTGAAGTAGGAGTGGGGGGCTGGCTTTTCTTCAAGGACCTCCACATCAAGGGCGTACCAGCCACACTCTCAATAGTGCCAGGTGTAGGCCACCTTGTCACCCACATGCAGATCCCGGTCGGTGTGTCCTCTGGGGAGATGGGGTCTCACATACCAGCGGGAGATGAAGACTCCCTCCTTCAGGCCGGGCTCCGCAATGAAACCCCATCCCCTTTTTAGGCTGAAACGCTCCACCACCCCTGGTACATCAGGCCCTGGGCACGGTAGGTGGCAAGCCACAGGCGCTGCTTCTCCTGGAGGTCTCTGGCCTCCGCCTGCGCCCGCCGTGCCTCTCGCTGCTCCTACTCCCGGGCCAACTGGATAATGATGGCCTGGCACCCTCCACGGGTGTCCTCTTAACACGGGCCCGCACTCAGGTGACAATCGCTGATTTCCCGCTACCTGGTACAGGGTAGCTTACTGCCGGGTCCCCGACAACGACTGGGCACAGTACCTGGGGAAGATAGTCAGCGCTGGCGGCGGCCTCCTCCGCGGTTCCGATGAAGTTGTAACCTGGGCTATCGTCACTGGATCAGGTGATGAAGCTTGCTCCTTCTCCAGCGGAGAAGGTAATGTGACCGCTTCTGGTCTGGCTGGGGAAGCTGGTGCCACTTTGCCCTTCTACAGTGGAGAAGGTGATGCAACCGCTTCTGGTCTTGCTGGCTCTGGCGGTGTTGCGGCCTCCCTTTGCTACTGAGTCCCGAACTTCACGGTCAGTGAGGTCCTTGATGGTCCCCTCACTGTGCAGATTTTATCAGGTCTGCCTGGAGCTTTTGCCTGACCTAGGATTCTGTACCCCGTTGGTGCGTAGCTCCAGGAGCACTCCACCGTACTTCACCGGCAACTAACCGCCTGGCCCCTCAGGTCACTGTTAACTCATGTCAGTCCGTCTGCTCACTTGCATTGTCAAACTCTTTCTCCCTGTCCACTGTCCACTATCTAACCCTCCCACCTGGGTAACTAGTGGACTGGACTGGCTCCACCTCTAGGCGGCCATCCATTGGTCCGACCCTAGCCTTATACCATCCTATGGGGGATAATTGGGAAAAACTGGGATTTTCTGGAGTGTTTGTGTGTTACCGGCACTGGTGTTCTGGGTCCCTAGGGTGTAGACCCTGCATCCTGGTGGGGATGCAGTACCTTGTAGCTCCCTGATAGTTTAAGGGGCGCTACACATATAACCTGCAATATTATATTTTTCAAGAAACTAATACAGGCACTCCTTGTACTTTTGTAGTGAATCAACCATTACATTATCATGTGGCAGAGGTCCATAATCTCGCTGTTCTTAAAGTAAAGAATCATTGTCTGTAATTATGATTCACCCGTCTTTTTCTATAGACGTAGAAGATGCTCGCTTCTCATTGATCACTAGAAAAATCTAGTGATCAATGAGAAAAATCTTCATATATTTTTTCAGAAACACAAATTCCATCAGTACTACAAATTGGTAAGTGCCAAATGAAAGAGGAAAACACTACTCCACCCATATGGCAGCCATTGCACATATCACATGGCAAATTACAGAGAACAGGAGAAAATTTTGGACAGCATGTGCCATAAAATATAACATTTATTTAATCACATTAAAAATGCAAAAAATTACAAGCATAGAAATATTGGAAACAATACAATTACAAAAATACGACAGTAATGTGATTCACTGACAAGTATCAATTGTACCATAATATACAAGGATATTGCCATATTGGTATATACTAAAGTCACAGTATATTATTCATTAAATCTCCATGTATATAAATGACAAACACATGTGGAGCCCCAATTAAATCCCTTCATGTTCAAATAAAACATTGAGTAATTGAAGTTTATTTTGTACAGATATGATTAATTACCTAGGTGTCGCTGTATTAGAGGGGGTGAGGGATGAGGGATCCCACAAAAGATTTTGCTGGCTCACTCACCCACCTAGCCGCTCATCGGTGATTGTTCTGTCCCTTGTTGCTGGTCCTAGCACACAGGGTCTATGGTTCATGGGTGCACGCTTAGGGCACGCACGCTCTCACTTATTTTTAAAGAGTCAGTGCGCCCTAAACCGGAAGTGCCTCTCAGCCTATGGTTGAGAGGCACTAGGTATCTAAGGCACCCTTTTTACAGGAGGTGCCTGTGTTTCGCCCAGGGTTATGGGGTACTCGGTCCCAGGCAGTGTATTACTGGGGATTGTCACTTTGGTGATGGCCGTTACCCGGTTCCGTGCCCTGGGTGCTTTTTAATGGGGAGTATTTACAGGGGAGAATAAAGTCATTTGTGTGACGCCACCTGCGGGTTGCGGTTAATATTGTGGAACCGCCGCTGCCTAAGTGGTTACTCCCTGGTGGTGCTGGTGGTAATGGCAGCTGTGGTGGTAAGCCCTCCGCAGGTAGGGCTGAGCCTCGGAGATGTATGATGGAGTAATAAGGGAGACAACACTGTGGATTGTAAACAACTGTCTCTACTCACTCGTGGACCCTTTGACAGCTGGTTCAGGTCCCTGTATTTCCAGTGCCTGCTGATGACTTGGTTGCTCTGTCCCCGGCACTCTCAGTGTGGTTGAGTCCCCGTTACGTGGAGCGTTTGGGGCCCGATTGTCCCTTTGTGGTGGCAGTCTCTTTCTCCGTAGGGCAGGCAGTGTGGACCCTGTAGGGAGGTATGTGTTCGAACCCTGACCCTTGCTTTACTGCTGATACCCCCGGATTTGTGGGTCAGTGAGGTCCGTGGAGGTCCCCTCATTGTGTAGGTATTTGCAAGGCCGTTTGAAACTGTCGCTTGACATAGGGCCCTGTGCCCTGTGTGTGCTCTGGTCCCAGCGGTCTTGGTTGTACCTGCCCTGGCGAAAACTCTCCTGTGCCCGAGGGTCACCGTTACATGACCCAGCTCTCAGGCATCTCTCTCCACTTTTACTTCCTACTCTGGACTGACTCCTTTCCCCTCCAACCAGGCTGTCTAGTTCCCTGGTCAGGCTCCGCCCTCTAGGTGGTCCTTCCCTTTGTCTGACTAGGCACTGCCCCCTGGTGTTGAGTGGGTGGTAACTAGAATTTTGGTGTGTTTTGGTGTTGCTGGCACTGGTATTCCAGGTCCCAGGGGGTAGGTACTGCATCCACACAGCCCAACACAAACACACACACACTGACACACACAAACCACCACGCACACACACCACTGCGCATAGACATGCACAACAACCCCGCTCATATCAAACGCGGCCCACACACACAACCACCCACACACGGGCGCACACACACACAGCCGCACACAAACACTCCTGCTGCATACACATGGATCCTGCCTATACCACAATGGGGCCACTTACCAGGATGGGGCCACATACCCACATCAACCCACATACCAGGATGGGGGCCATGCAAGGATGGAGACTATACCCGGATGGGTATTTACATCTTTATGTTAAACATTCACAATTTTTAAACAACAAAATTTATCTTTGACAAAAAATATATTGTGTCGACCTTCCATTATTAGTCAAAAATCATATATTAACTACACAATAAATTCTAGAATACCCGATGCGTTAGAATCAGGTCACCATCTAGAAGTTTATGAAATACATTTGCATCACACTATGTACTTCTCTGTAGAGTTTTGCCTAATTTTGTTTGCTAAAGCCCTCAAATATTTTTTTATGTTTTACCAGTGACTTACTATAAAGGTAAAACTGTGGTCATCATATGTTTTTTGGTTCATCACATGACTTAATTTGCATTGCTAGCAGAGTATATGGAAACTAGTGTGTGTATTGTGATCTTCTAATATCCAATTACTAAAAACTTCATTTGAAAAACAATTAAATAAAAATAAATGTAAAAATATCAAATTTGTTGGAGGTACCAGGATTATGCGCTTTGTACCTATACAGGGCTCTTAATCATGACAGTTTGAACCTCTACAGGGCATTAATAAAGACTTCTGGTGTCTCTCCTACATATTTCATGTTTTTAAATTCACTCTTTTCATTAGTATTTTTTTAATAAATATGTCATTTTTGTTACTTAAAGGGGTTATCCAGCTTATTTTGCTTATTTTTTTTTTTTTATTTCACTATTGGGCTACATTGGGGCTTGTAGGTGATAGCAACTACCTAATAAGTGCAAAGAAACAAATATCCAGCTCACCCCAAGACGTCCGCACTCCTGGCAGTGTTGAAGCACGAGATCCCGCTGCTGTTCAGCGTCTGAGGCACAGGTGAACAAAGGAATGATCCAGCTTCACGTTTCCTTAAAAACACAGCTTTAATGAAAAACTTTTTTAAAATACAAGGAATATTTTTCTTGCAATAAAGATAAACCACAAAAGTATACCATCTCTGAGTCAGGAAAAATCCAAAGGTTCTTTAAACCGCACACCAGACGCATTTCAAGCACATGACTCTTAGACCTTCTAGAAGGGATTGTATTATATAACTCCAGGTGCGTATGTCTGTGGGTAGCTGTGTGTGTATGTATATGTGTGTTAGTGTATATATGTGTGTGTGTATGTATATATATATATATATACATATATATATATATATGTATATGTATGTGTGTGGGTGTATACAGTATTTGTGTGGATATGTGTGGGCGTGGGTGTGTGTATACGTATGTGCCTGTGTGTATGTATTCGGATAAGCGCGCGTGTGTGTGTGTGTATATATATATATCTATATCTATATATATATATATATATATATATATAAGACCCACCTCTTCCAACAAGCCTACAACCTACAATAGCTCTCAGTCCAGTACACCACTGCACAACCAGCTCTGCTCGGATCCGGATCTGCGGTGGCTCGAGGGGTCTCTGTACCCAGGGGTCGTGTGGCCACTCGAATAAAAAGGGGGGAAAGTATTTACACGGGACTGTTTGGTTAAAGTTTGTGATGCCACCCATGGTGCGTGGTAAGATGGAGTACCACCGCTGCGGTTGGGAGTACCCGGTGGCGATGGTGTGGGCAGCTAGGTATTTTAACCCCTGGTGTGTCTGGTGGGTGTGGTGCAGAGTGTTCCTAGGATTTTGATTAGCTTGTTCTTGGCAACACCAAAGGTTAGGGACCCGTAAGAAAGGAGGAGGTGGATATTGTACAGAAGGGCAGATTGCACAATACCCTGATAGGCCAGGGCGTCACATTATATATATATATATATATATATATATATATACAGTTAGGTCCAGAAATATTTGGACAGTGACACAATTTTTGCGAGTTGGGCTCTGCATGCCACCACATTGGATTTGAAATGAAACCTCTACAACAGAATTCAAGTGCAGATTGTAGCGTTTAATTTGAAGGTTTGAACAAAAATATCTGATAGAAATTGTAGGAATTGTACACATTTCTTTACAAACACTCCACATTTTAGGAGGTCAAAAGTAATTGGACAAATAAACCAAACCCAAACAAAATATTTTTATTTTCAATATTTTGTTGCGAATCCTTTGGAGGCAATCACTGCCTTAAGTCTGGAACCCATGGACATCACCAAACGCTGGGTTTCCTCCTTCTTAATGCTTTGCCAGGCCTTTACAACCGCAGCCTTCAGGTCTTGCTTGTTTGTGGGTCTTTCCGTCTTAAGTCTGGATTTGAGCAAGTGAAATGCATGCTCAATTGGGTTAAGATCTGGTGATTGACTTGGCCATTGCAGAATGTTCCACTTTTTTGCACTCATGAACTCCTGGGTAGCTTTGGCTGTATGCTTGGGGTCATTGTCCATCTGTACTATGAAGCGCCGTCCGATCAACTTTGCGGCATTTGGCTGAATCTGGGCTGAAAGTATATCCCGGTACACTTCAGAATTCATCCGGCTACTCTTGTCTGCTGTTATGTCATCAATAAACACAAGTGACCCAGTGCCATTAAAAGCCATGCATGCCCATGCCATCACGTTGCCTCCACCATGTTTTACAGAGGATGTGGTGTGCCTTGGATCATGTGCCGTTCCCTTTCTTCTCCAAACTTTTTTCTTCCCATCATTCTGGTACAGGTTGATCTTTGTCTCATCTGTCCATAGAATACTTTTCCAGAACTGAGCTGGCTTCATGAGATGTTTTTCAGCAAATTTAACTCTGGCCTGTCTATTTTTGGAATTGATGAATGGTTTGCATCTAGATGTGAACCCTTTGTATTTACTTTCATGGAGACTTCTCTTTACAGTTGACTTAGAGACAGATACACCTACTTCACTGAGAGTGTTCTGGACTTCAGTTGATGTTGTGAACGGGTTCTTCTTCACCAAAGAAAGTATGCGGCGATCATCCACCACTGTTGTCATCCGTGGACGCCCAGGCCTTTTTGAGTTCCCAAGCTCACCAGTCAATTCCTTTTTTCTCAGAATGTACCCGACTGTTGATTTTGCTACTCCAAGCATGTCTGCTATCTCTCTGATGGATTTTTTCTTTTTTTTCAGCCTCAGGATGTTCTGCTTCACCTCAATTGAGAGTTCCTTAGACCGCATGTTGTCTGGTCACAGCAACAGCTTCCAAATGCAAAACCACACACCTGTAATCAACCCCAGACCTTTTAACTACTTCATTGATTACAGGTTAACGAGGGAGACGCCTTCAGAGTTAATTGCAGCCCTTAGAGTCCCTTGTCCAATTACTTTTGGTCCCTTGAAAAAGAGGAGGCTATGCATTACAGAGCTATGATTCCTAAACCCTTTCTCCGATTTGGATGTGAAAACTCTCATATTGCAGCTGGGAGTGTGCACTTTCAGCCCATATTATATATATATATAATTGTATTTCTGAACATGTTTTTGTAAACAGCTAAAATAACAAAACTTGTGTCACTGTCCAAATATTTCTGGACCTAACTGTATATATATATATATACGTGTGTATGTAGAAACGTGCGTCTGTATGTATATATTGTGAGGTAGCACGGTCGGTTGCGCAGCAGAAGACACGGGATCCAGGCATAAAGGTTCACAGCACACGGTTTTAATGTCCAAACAAAAGTCCATAACAAAATACATGTGCCTCTCCAGCAGAAAACTCAGGGAGTTCTGTTCACTCCCTCACACCCGGCACACCTGCCCTTGTTCCTGATTCTATTTAACCCTTCCTTCAGCCTGTAGGGAAACAGCATTAACCCTATAGTGGATTTACTTTCTATCATGGAGTGAGCACAACCGGGGCGAGACATACCGGCCGTCATAGATAACCCCGGTCACAGTCTCACATACCCCCCCCCTCAGTTCAAGCGTGCGGGGTTGAACTCCAGCCATCAAACACGGGCCGCGGGACAAGGCATCGGCGTTGCCCTGCAACCTACCGGCCCGGTGTTCAACCGTAAACCGGAAGTTCTGCAGAGAAAGGAACCACCGGGTAACCCGGGCATTCCGTTCCTTGGCGGACCTCATCCAGACCAGTGGAGAGTGATCCGTCACCAAGCGAAACTGACGTCCCAGCAGGTAATAGCGTAGGGACTCCAAGGCCCACTTGATCGCCAGGCACTCCTTCTCCACTACGCTATAATTCCGCTCGGGAGGGGTGAGTTTCCTACTTAAGAAGGTGATGGGGTGTTCCTCCCCCTGAACCACCTGAGACAGCACTGCCCCCAGGCCGACCTCCGAGGCGTCAGTCTGTACTATGAACTCCTTCCAGAAATCAGGGTTGACCAGAACGGGCTGTCCGCACAGGACCTCCTTCAGGGCCCGGAAGGAGTCCTCGGCCTGCAGAGTCCAGCGCACCATGACGGACTTCTTGCCTTTAAGAAGGTCCGTCAAGGGGGCTGATAGTCCCGCAAAATCCTTTACAAACCTCCTGTAGTACCCCACGATACCCAGGAAGGCCCTAACCTGCTTCGTGGTCAGGGGTCTAGGCCACTTCTGGATCGCCTCAACCTTGTTAATTTGGGGCTTAATCACTCCTTGGCCTATCACGTAGCCCAAGTAGCGGGCTTCCGTGAGTCCCAATGCACATTTCTTGGGATTGGCTGTCAATCCGGCTGTTCGAAGCGCGTCCACCACCGCTTGTACCTGTTCCAAGTGGGTCTGCCAATCGGAGCTGTAAATAATGATGTCATCCAGGTACGCTGATGCATACAACTGGTGGGGTTCCAGCACTAAGTCCATCAACCTCTGGAACGTGGCCGGAGCGCCATGTAACCCAAAAGGCAAGACAACATAGTGGAAGAGACCCTCTGGCGTAACAAAAGCGGTTTTCTCCTTGGCGGACTCCGTCAGTGGCACCTGCCAGTACCCCTTGGTCAGGTCGAGCGTGGTAAAATATCGCGCTTGTCCCAGCCTATCAATCAGCTCATCCACCCGGGGCATGGGGTAGAGATCGAACTTGGATATTTCGTTCAATCTCCTAAAGTCATTGCAGAACCTTAAGGAGCCATCGGGTTTTGGTATTAGGACAATTGGACTAGCCCATTCACTCCGGGATTTTTCGATGACCCCCAGGCGTAACATTGTCTTTACTTCCTCCGATATGGCTTGTCGTCGAGCCTCCGGTACCCGGTATGACTTCAGGCGTACCTTCAGGTGGGGCTTGGTGACAATATCGTGTCGTATCAGACTGGTCCTACCGGGCAGCTCGGAGAAGACATCGGGGTTCTGCTGAACCAACCGTCTGGCCTCTCGCCTCTGTTGCTTGGTGAGGGCTTCTCCAATCCTTACTTCCGGTTCGTCCTCTCCGGAGGTCGCTGGAGCCGGATGTGAACGACCCGAAGAGGAGGGAGGTGGGGAAAAAACAGCCATCAGGCTTTCCCGTTCCTGCCAAGGTTTTAATAGGTTGACATGGTATATTTGTTCAGGTTTCCGCCTACCGGGCTGCAATACTTTATAGTTAACCACCCCGACTCTTTCCTTTATCTCGTAGGGGCCTTGCCACTGAGCCAGGAATTTACTCTCCGCCGTGGGGATTAATACCAACACCCGATCCCCGGGTTTAAAGGTCCGCACGGTGGCTTGTCTATTGTAGCGGCCGCTTTGCGCGGCCTGAGCCTCCTGTAAATGCTCCTTCACAATTGGCATGACCGCGCTTATGCGGTTCTGCATACCTAAAATGTGTTCGATCACACTTTTATGGGGGGTGGGCTCTTGTTCCCATGTTTCTTTTGCCAGGTCCAACAATCCCCGGGGATGTCGCCCGTATAACAATTCAAAAGGCGAAAACCCCGTGGATGCCTGTGGCACCTCTCGTATGGCAAACATCAAGTAGGGAAGCATCATATCCCAGTCTTTCCCGTCTTTTGAGATCACCCTTCTTAGCATGGTTTTCAGGGTTTTATTGAAACGCTCGACTAAACCGTCCGTTTGAGGATGATACACAGACGTACGCAACTGCTTGATCTGGAGTAGCCGGCATAGCTCTTTGGTCACTTTAGACATGAATGGGGTCCCCTGATCCGTAAGGATCTCCTTGGGCAACCCCACCCGGAAGAACACAGCAAACAACTCCCGAGCTATAAGCTTTGCTGCAGTATGTCTGAGAGGTATCGCCTCGGGATACCGGGTGGCATAGTCAACGATCACTAGGATGTGTTGGTGCCCTCGAGCGGACTTTACGAGGGGCCCCACCAGATCCATCCCTATCCATTCAAAAGGGACTTCTATAATGGGTAACGGTACCAACGGACTGCGAAAATGGGTCAGGGGTGCGGTAAGCTGACACTCCGGGCAGGTTTCGCAGAACCGTTTTACCTCCCCAAAGACTCCCCAGAACCTTTGCAATATTCGCTCCTGCGTTTTCTTGACCCCTAGGTGGCCACTCATCAGGTGTTTATGAGCCAAGTCGAGGACCCGCCGGCGATGCGGCTGGGGCACCACCAACTGTTCTACCCCCACGCCCCGTATTTCATCTACCCGGTAGAGTAAATCCTGCTTAAGAGCGAAATGGGGGTACCTTACCTGGGCACCGGGCAGCTGTGCCACCCCGTCAACTACTGTCACCCGACTCCGGGCATGTATCAACGTAGGGTCCTGGAGTTGGGCTGTCCCAAACGTATCCGGGGACGCCTCCAACTCCGGGATGGGCTCGACCGTCTCAGCCTCTCCTGCCAATACCTCTAGGGGCGACCTACCGGGTTCACACTCTGTCCCTATCATGGTGACCCCTACGGCAGGTGTCCCGGATTCAGGATTGTAGGGCTCAGGTCCCGGACCAACCAATATCTGAGGGGACTTAGGGGGTCCCCTCCATAAAGTCCAAAAATAGGGCAGATCCCTTCCTACGATCACGTCATAAGGAAGAGTGTTAAGAAGTCCCACTTCATGTTGCACCTGACCGCAAGGTGCTGTGATGGTGACAATCCCCGTGGGATAGTCGCGGCGGTCCCCATGTATGCAAACCACCCCCACGGTGCGTCCTGTGGCCTTTACTTTAGCCCTCAAGGTGGATCGCACAAGGGTCACTAAGCTTCCGGAATCCAACAATCCTGTAACCGGACATCCATTCACCTGTATTTGGCACAAGTGGGGCTCCGTCTCTGGGGAGACCAGGTCAGCGGTACACACCACCTGAGCATACATTGAACCCCGCCGGGTAACCCCCCAATCCATGGGCTCCGTGGTGAGTGGACACTGGGCTTCCATATGTCCCACCCGCTGGCACCGCCAACATCTAATGGGGACGGAAACCCCCTTGACGGGTTGTCGTTTAGGGTACAGAACCTTCCGGACCTCAGGAATGGCGGCCGCGGCCTCAGACGGGACGGTAGGGGACTCCTGCACCGTTGTCAGCGGTGGGTCCTTGGCCCTAGGCTTGGAGGGGCCGGACCGACGGGCGGTACGCAAAGTCTCAGTGTCCCGTATCAAGTCCTGCGTAGCCACATGCCGCTCTACCAGGGACAACAATTGGTCCAGGGTACTCGGGTCACCCTGTCCAACCCACCGTTGAACGGTGACGGGTAAAGTGCGCACAAAACGATCCACTACTACCCTTTCCACCATTTGCGCCGGGCTCAGAGTGTCAGGCTGCAACCACTTTTTTACAAGATGCAACAAGTCATAGGCCTGGGAGCGTACGGGTTTGGCTTCCTCAAAGAACCACTGATTTACCCGCTGAGCCCGTACATAGGTATTCACCCCCAACCGAGCCAGTATTTCGGCTTTCAGGGTCACATAGTCAATGGCGTCCTCGGTACAGAGGTCCAGGTACGCTTTTTGGGGTTCCCCCGTCAGATAGGGCGACAATACCTCAGCCCACTGCGGGGTCGGCAGCTTTTCCCGCTCGGCCACCCGCTCAAACACCGCCAGGAACGCTTCCACATCATCACCCGGGGTCATCTTTTGCAACGCTTGTCTCACCGCTTTCCGGACGCTGCCGTCGTCACCCGGTCCCGGGGTTGTTGCTGCCGGTCCGGCACGGATCGACTTGGCCAGGAGAACCATCTGTTCTTGGTGCCTTTTTTCCTGCAATTGCAAGGCTTGCTGCTGACGTGCATTGGCCTGATCCATCTGTTCTTGGAATTTTTTTTCCTGCACTTGCAAGGATTGGAGCAGGTGTGCATTGGTCTGTTGCTGCTGTGCATTAGCCTGTTGCTGCTCTGCATTAGCCTGTTGCTGCTGTGCGTTAGCGTGTGCCAGCTGCTTTAGTATTTCCTCCATGGCGTCGCTGGGTTTGGGCTGTAGTATAGCCGCTCGAATCCAGGACATGTGCTACTGGGTCCCCAGGGATGGATGCTACACCTCACCGGCTGTCATGCCCGCCGATTCTCCACCATATGTGAGGTAGCACGGTCGGCTGCGCAGCAGAAGACACGGGATCCAGGCATAAAGGTTCACAGCACACGGTTTTAATGTCCAAACAAAAGTCCATAACAAAATACATGTGCCTCTCCAGCAGAAAACTCAGGGAGTTCTGTTCACTCCCTCACACCCGGCACACCTGCCCTTGTTCCTGATTCTATTTAACCCTTCCTTCAGCCTGTAGGGAAACAGCATTAACCCTATAGTGGATTTACTTTCTATCATGGAGTGAGCACAACCGGGGCGAGACATACCGGCCGTCATAGATAACCCCGGTCACAGTCTCACAATATATAATATATATATATATATATATATATATATATATACTGTGTATTTATACAGGGCCGCCATCAAGGCATTACTACTGGGATTCCTGTAGCGGGCCCGGTGAGCAGCAGGCAGGAGGGGGGGCCTTGCTGACAGCCCGGGCCCCTCCCTTTTCATTCCTCTGCTCACCGGGCCCCAGGGGCAGGGGGCGTGTATGTTGACACTACATTTCGCAGGGCTGGCCATGCAGTGAGCCTATCAGATTGAGGAGGTGTGCTAATGTCAGCTGATGCGCAGGTGCAGTCCTCACATCCTGGTGGTGACTCATACAATTATCAGAATTCAAAGGCGGAAGGCGGCAAATCCAAGTCCTGGCGGCGGGCTACATGGTAAGACAAGGCCCAAAGGCCGTGGGGACCCTGGAGAAAATGGGCAAATGGGGAAGCCACCGGTTGTGTCATCAGTGTGAGACAGACGGCACAAGCAGTGTCCGTGGCCGCCTGCCGGCAGTGAGCGGAGGCCGACTGTGTCTCTGTGCCGAGTGACCGCAGCCTTATCTGCCAGCCGACGCGCACTGAATCACTGTATCGGGGGCAGGGTAGTTATTATGGGCGCGGCGACCACTTCATAGTGCCAGGCTGCTGCAGCTGAGGTAGATTAGTGCATGGAAAAAAACAGCTGACAGACTCCATGGAGGCAGAGCCTGACAGTAAGAGCCCTTCATATTAGCATGGTGCATGTGTGTACTGGTCTGGTGTCCAGGGTGTGCGTTATGTAATGTGCCAACCACGTGCTCTGGAGCCATTAATTTCCTATGCAGATAAAAGATGACTATCCTCTCCCAGGAATGTGGCTTTCCTGTATGTTTGCTGTATTCACTCAGATTACACCTAAAGGGCTATTATAGAAATGGGCTGCTGCTTGCTGTCTCCACGCCGAACAGGACTTTTACAACTGGTCACATGCGTGGAGCGACAATACGGTTGTGTGAGCGCGTGTGTCACAGTGTGTTCAATGTGAATGGTTAATGTGTGATTGGTGAGGTTGTAGTGCAGAAGTGAAGTTTTTCCAAGAGTTGCGGTGAGACTATGGAAAATTTGTGGGGCGGAGGCGGAGCTGAGGTGGGGGCGGAGCTTGGGCAGGGGCTCAGAAATTTTGCCAATATGGGGCCCTGAAATTCCTAGTTGCAGCCCTGTATATATATATATACATATATATATATATATATATATATATATATATATATATATATATATATACTATACACATGGTGTATGTATCCTATAGACTCACATTAGGTGCAATGTATAGTTTTCATTACACAGTATTCATTTATCTATCAGGTGCTGGGGCAGAATACTGACAGCCAATGAGTGTGCAGAGGACAGGGCTAGACACTGAGGCTGGGTCGTGCAAGCTCTGACTGTGAGGTTTGGCAAACAAGTACTGGAAGTTGTCATGTTTGGTTGAGCTGCAGGTAAATAAAGTGGCTGCAGAAAATAGGGATAAGTCAAGAGGTAGAGAAGTAAAAAAAATAAAATAATAATAATATAGGGGTGCTTTAAATGACAATACAGCATAGAATAGTTTAAAAAACTTTTTGGATTTTGTGGTCGGACAACTTCTTTAATTCTTTGTATGCCGGATGACTTTCCACATAATGGTTTCCATAAAAATATGGCTACCAGTGTCTCCATCTGTTTTGTTTTCTACTTTACTTAAGTATCTCTTTTTGTCTAAGTTACTTATTTCAAGACTTAAATCGCCCATTTCCTCCCACCATCATGAGTTATTTTCACACTAAGGATAGGAACAACCACAAAGACATTCTTATGACACATAATTATAATTAGGTTATACATGTAATCATACTCTAGCAAACTCTAGAAATAATGGCCCCGATTTATTAAGACTAGCTGTCATGATTCCTATGTGGAGAACATTCCATATTGTTCTGCTATGCTCTCCTGCAGAGGCAAGTTGCTTATGGGGCAGA